>NC_056737.1:952946301-953008801 GCF_019279795.1 Protopterus annectens
TGCTGGCTCACTGACAGGGAGATAAACCACCCAGTCCCACCACCAGTGATATTTAAAAGGTTATTGGACAGCAGGTACATACTGCCAGGAAGATAGAAAGTTGAAGTCTATAGGGTTGTTTGCATCATGGGGATGGTTTTGTATCTTTCATCATGATGCACAATTGTGTCATGGCAGAGAAGGTAAATAACTGTCTTCCATAACAGAGAAGGCTTCTGTACAACACTGTGCTCAACGAGCTGATGTCTTAGACCATTGTCTTTGCTTAAACATGCTTCAGTGTCTCAAAGATTGTTTTTCAATTTCGATATATTACAGCTCTTTCCACTCAGTCAGCCCACCAATCAAGAGCAGGGTACAGTAATTTTCATAAGTCAGTCCTTAAAAATTCAGGTTATAGAAACAAACTGTAGGAATGAAGTGTTCTACTCCCAGGATTCATCCATGTCACCTTAAGAGCATGACGACTTGCATGATAAACTCATAACCCCCATCTTTACAGACAATTCACTTTCTGCTAGCTGACTCAAATTATTCCTTCATTGATTGAGAAAACTAATTCCCAACCTATAAAAGAGCTTAAAATCTACCAGATTTAATTAACTTTGGCAGTCTCATGCAAATTGTTAAAATTCCAACAAAATAAAAACATACTATACATTCTCCTAACAAGTATTCCTACCAGCTGTCCAAAACTAAATGTTGCCCTTTGAACATTGACCACAATACTCTGGCATTCCTCTCAGACAACAAACCATATTTAATAAAAATAATGCATCTACTATGGTGCCATAAGCAATTACCTTAAGTCAGCCAAACTGGGACCGTGTATCAGGTCCCCTTCAAAACTTACTCTCAATCATTTGAAGTCATCTAAAACAATTTTAAACTGTATTTAAAAATTAATTAATTGTGATATAACTATAATGGAAAATTGCGCAATAAATCTAAGTGGTCGAGTTAAGAAAAATCAATAAAGTAGGAAATCAAATCAAAAGAGTATACAAAGTCTTTTAACTTTACCCAGTCCAATGTAGCAATGGATAACGTAAACTCAATCTGAAGGGAACCTCACTAAACAATCAAAAGAAGCAATGATTCATTCAAGTTAAAACTTGCCATCACAATGAGTCAGCAATAAGGCTGTCTAAAGTCACACCCAGAAAATGAAGGTGAAGAAACTACAATGTAGCATGCTAGAACAAAACAATATAAGTGGAAAGAGATATAGTTAAATCAGTAGTATACAGATCTGGAGGAAATTGCAGGCCACAAAGAAGAATCTTACCTCACCTGAAATAACATTTAACATGGTCATCTCTACCCTCGGTAAGTTGTGCAATATCATTTTTTTTGGACAGATTAGGTTCCAGAAAGCCTAATTTGTGAATCAGAAATAGCCCAACATGACCTCTTTTGCCTTAAAAGCTGGCTATATCCTTGATATCTGGAAGCAGCCTATTGTGGTCACAGTTCACAAGGGAGGACCTTTCACAGTCTCCAAAAACCTGATCAGAGTTACAATTTTGTGGTGTAAGGGGATGGAGAGAATCATCGTCGAATGTGTACAGACATACTCAGGAAACCTCCATCTCCTTTTTCTAAGCCAGAATGTTTTTTTTTCAGACTTAGATCCTGCACTCAGCTCTTTGTGGTAGAGTGCTGAAGACATGAGTATGAGTCTGACTCTGACTACACAAGGTAAAGTAGTGCCTCTGGCCCTGATGGGGATGTGGGGGTGAATGAGAATTAGGATTAGCTCAGCCATTCCAGGTGGAAGAAATGGTACGTCCTAGTTGGGCTGTATTCCAGTGCAAGCAGAGACTTGCAGAAAGCCATAGACCTGGGAGATATAGGGCGGGAACCCCAAGCCAGTGATGGAATATCCCAGGGTAGGGGGTGTTGTAGTAGTGCACATATACCAGGGGGAGGATACTGGATTCATTGGGTTGGGTTGACACAGTGCCTATGTAACCTCAGGGATAGGGCCTATACTGGCCTTAGGGTAGTGAAAACACCAGAATATCATATGCCAAGAATGATTTAGGTCATTTATTGGAGAAAGACCCTTACAGCTGGCTTAAATGAAAAGGTGAACTGTGGGTACCAGTCCTGAAGATAAGCCATACCAATCCAGCTGGTGGGACAGAGTTCACTTTTTCATATTTGGACTAGAGGGACAGATCTTTTATTAGTACCAATCTGTTGGATAAGCTAGATGTGTCTGCCTGTGATAAGGGTGCCCAACTTTGTGACTATGCCAAGAAAAGCAACTGTGCAGGTAGCAGCATCAAAGCACCATCATGGCTACCTTTATGACTGCACCATGTGGGCAACTCTTGCCTTGATCCCTGGAGAAACCCCTGTGTAACAGAATAAATTGACAAGCTAATTGTAGAGGGAGGCTTGAGAATTGTGTTAGTAAAGTTGTTTGTTGGGCAAAGTATTTGTAATATAACCTGGATTAATGATGAAAAGATTAAAAGAAAAACAGCAAGATTTTTAAAGGAACATTTGAAGCTTTAATGATTGTTTCTTTTTTCAATTGGAGTGACTTTAGGGACAGAATAATAATCTGAGATAAAGGACACTCGTGCCCCTAAAGTAAATGCCTGTTTTAGTTTTGGGAGTGGCTGTGCGGGAGGGGAGGGGGAGTGTCCATATTCATCAAGGACACCCACACCTCCAGGTTAGTGGCAACACATGAAGCATCAAAGACCATCCAGATGCAACTAACCATAGGCAAAACTGTTATACAACTGGTAGCATGTTACAGACCAGCCCCCCAATCTCAGGAACCCCATTCAGCCTTCCAGAAGACATTGGAGAATATGAATGTCTCACCAAACACCATCATATTGGGAGACTTCAACTACCCTAACATAGACTGGGTGCATTATTCTAGCCCTAACACCCTAGCCCAAAGGTTCATGGAATTCATAAATTCAAATGCAATGGAACAGCTAGTCACCTCTCCCACAAGGGGAGATAATATACTAGACCTGATCATCACAAACATGGGGACAAAGTGCTCCACACCGGAAGTATTCCCTTCACTAGTGCGATCTGACCACAAACTAATCACCCTGGATATACATATCCCACTTCCACCCCCAACACAAAAGACTACAGTGAAAAACTTCTCAAAAGCCAACTTTACACTTCTTAAAACTGAGATGGTATCCTTTAAGTCCACTGGGACAGTGGAAACCACATCCCACAATGCAGAATCCTTCACAAATGCTTTTTTATGGACATCTCCAAGAATGCATGGATCATGCAATCCCAAATAAAATCAAGACCCTCTCCACCAAGGGCAGGCGTCCTTTCTGGTGGACCGCAGCCAAAAACAAATTGCATATCAGAAGAAGGAAGCTACTGCATGACAGAGCAAAATCCCATAAAGAGAAGGCATCTCTGATCAGCACTAGTAGAAAGCTACGTTCTCTCATAAAAACATCCAAGGCCAACTTTGAGAGAAAAATCGCTACGGACACTAAAGATAACCACAAGGCCTTCTTCAGCTATGTTAGAAACCTGGGCGGAAACCCTCAGATATGTTCAGAGTTAGTTCACAATGACAAAAAATACACTGGACCCACAGATATTGCCAACATTCTGGCAGACACCCTCACCCCCAAAAGAAGAAAAACTTATCCCAGCTGAATGTAACCTCCCTGTCATCTCAGATGTCCAGGTGAGAGCCGCCCTCAGCAAAGCTAAAAACACAGCATCAATGGGACCTGATGGTATCCCGGGTTGCGTGCTACGTGAACTCCAAGAGGAGCTAAACCCACACATAAAAATGCTATTTAACCTTAGCCTTACTAGAGGATATGTACCTGAAAACTGGCGTACAGCAACAGTAGTCCCACTCCACAAAGGAGGCACCTCTACTGACCCTGGTAACTACCACCCCATAAGCTTAACCAGCCTGGTCTGCAAAGCTATGGAAAGAATCATTATGGAACTAATAAACAGAGACATTGGGGACTTACAGACACTTGATCCCACCCAGTTTGGCTTTGTAAAAGGCAGATCCTGCCTTTTAAACCTGGTTGACTTTTTCAAAACAGTCACTAGAGCCATTGACGAGGGCAAAGCAGTCCATACAGCCTACCTGGACTTGGCTAAAGCTTTCGACACAATACCACACTCTGGCATCATAGACAAGCTCAACAGCTTAAATGTAAATCCATATGTCACAAGATGGGTGGCAAACTGGCTAAAGGATAGAACCCATAAAGTCAAAATCGCTGGAGCCATGTCAGACTCAAAGCCAGTGACAAGTGGTGTCCCACAGGCCTCTGTCCTGGGACCCCTCTTGTTCGGCATTTATTTCTCAGATGTGAAAGCAAACATGGGAGGGTTGTGGCTGACAAAGTTCTCAGATGACTGCAAACTAGGCGCCATAGTCGATACACCAGCTGACACATACATCCTACAGAAAGGCCTCACTGAAACAGACAACTGGTGCCAGAGTCATGGCCTTAAACTAAATGCCAAAAAATGTATAGTCATCCCCTTTGGGAAAAACAAAGTGCCCACAAATTATCACATAGGCGGTAACCCACTGAGTACAGAAAAAGTAATCTGAGACCTGGGGACCCAAGTCGATAGTGACCTCTCATTTGACACCCACGTTGCCAAAGTGGTTAGAAAGACTTTCTACCTTGCCCACCTTATCATGAAGGGATTCACATCCAGATCAAAGGAGGTCATTGTGCCCCTGTACTCCTCCCTTATCAGGCCCATGATTGAGTACAATGCCCCATTTGGTATGTACCTCACCCGGCACTTGCAACAGCTAGAGAGACCCCAAAAGTACCTCACCAAGAGGATCAACGGTCTCCAACATATGTCATATGCTGCCGACTAAAGAAACTCCAACTCTATTCAGTAGCATACCGCCTATTCAGAGGTGATCTGTGCCTGACGTACAAGGCCATGTCCAATCAGGAATTGATGGACATGCTTCACCTCAAAAAATCTAAATCCATCAGAACCATGAGAGCTAAAGATTTGAACCTCAGCACAAATATGAATAGGACATGCTGGAGGGACAGATTCATAACTCAGAGGCTTCCCATACTCTGGAACAGAATCCTAGTTCATGTTAGGCAGAGCCCCTCACTGACTCTCTTCAAGAGAAATCTTGACGAGTGGATGAGAGATCGTAGGTTTACCCCAGGGGTCATCTCTGTGTCACTACTAGACAGAGGCGCAGTAAACTAATTCTATTATGTAAGGGGGTCATCACTGTGTCACTACTAGACAGAGGCACAGTATTCTAAATCTATTCTGTACACTTTGTACCATTACATGGGGTGGCGAAAGCCACATCACTATGGCTAAGCTTATTAATGCCCCAGGGCAGATAGCCTAGTACCAAACTATGAAACTATTATAATCACTTACAGGGGAATAATCCTGACTTTTGCTGAAGTATCAGGGTTAATTCAAGAGGGAATCAAATGGCAACAATAACTCCAAATATGGTCTACGATACAAAAGGTTTGAGTTTTAAAGCAAGGAGGGAATGCAAAAATGGAAGTAGAAAGTATAATTAATTACTACTGAAGATCCAAAGATAAAACTTAAATGCAGTTTAATAACAGATTGTAGGAACCAGAATGCTGAAGAAACATAAGAATGGGATGTTAATTTAAGATGTCTTATGGAAACAGTAACTTGTAATAAACTACTAGCAAAAATTATAGACATCTATGTTCCCCTATTGCTGCATATACTGCTTTGAAAATGGTATACCATCGGCACCTTATTCCAACATAATTAAAATGTAGGGGGTGGTCACAATCAGGCAGTTGTTGGATATGCAGGGAAGGGCAGGAAAACTGCTATCATATATATGGAACTGTGATTAGTATGACCACAAGGATACTATTAGCTGGTATTGCATATACCTTGCATTGGTTAATGGGGTTTGGGGTTAAAACCAAAATCTGCAGGGAAATACAATGAAAACTTCAACTAAAACCAGAATAACACTACAAAAGGTCAAACTTAAATTCCTGAACTCAAAGAACTCTAATTTTATTCACAAGACTCCCTTTCAAAAAAGATGTAATTGTGATGTGTGCATGTGTCTGAAAAGTGATCTACCCTTCTTTTTCTATACAAGGTGTCCTAATTTCTCTAAACCAATGTAAGCCAAGCTCATGTAGGATGACTGTAAACAGATTGATTACATCAGTTGTGACCAGCAGAAGAGATTACATCAACTGTGACCAGCAGAAGGTTTTCCTTGAGCATATGTGGATATTTGTCACAAAAATGTTTAAGCTTCTGGTTAATATACATACACAAAGACAATTACATCAGCAATCTGAGGTGGCAGTGGGAATCTTCTCATGTTGTACTGGGAAAAATAGTCCTTGTTCCAACTGAAGTATGCTGTACATTGAATTACTATGGATGCTTTTGAGATGAAATTTGTGCATTCTGGGCAGGCTATACAAATGATTTAATTTTTTAAATAAACAGCTGAACTTTTAGGATTTGTGCCTCATTTTTCATGCATACACTTTCACTGTCTAGATGTGCCTATTTTGGAAGGTAGCAGTAGTTACCATTCCAACATCTGTTAAAAACAACCTTTTCCAATTACTATTTTCACTTTGACAGTTGCTAACCATTTCAGCAAAAGAAGTTTGGTCAAAGGCAAGTAGTTTGGCTGGCATGGATGGTTTGGGGTAACACTTTCTTGATTAGTTAAATGAATAAGTTTAAAGACACATTTAAGCAAAGAACATACCAATAAGATCATATTGTTGGGGTTTACTCTAAAATGATTTCAAACAGGGCAAATTGTAAATATCTCCCTTTACTTGGAATGGGACCAAGTACTTTAAACATACCAGTTGAAAGGCTTACCAAGTTTACCAAGGCCATAGCACTCTGTTGTAGTATTGACAGCACTGCTGTTAGACAAATCATTATAAGGAACTGTGAGTTGTTTTCCCACGATGACGTTTTATTTTAAATGCCTTGATAGCAAGCCAAACATTGTTTATATATGGGGAAAAATCTCATGTGCTTTCTTGAAGCAAACAAAAACGCACCTTTATCTATTTAAAGCAAACATGGAACTTACAAGTGTGGGTCACATTCAGCCTGTCCTTACAATTTCGATAGGGGTGTCTTGACAATTGGTGAGCGTCCCCTATTAGATCAGGTGACTATTGCAACAGTGGGCTAGAGGAGTGGTATACATCACCCTTTGCAAAATGTATAAGTCATTTTACATTGGTAAGATTGAAAGGTTCCTGGGGCAAAAGAATGTAAGAGCATGCTCTCGGAGTAAAGACATACCCCTGGATTCACAAAAGCTTGCACAGAGTGCAAGATTGGTGCAGGAGCCCATGCAGGCAATATGTCTGCCCTGCAATCCAGGAACAACCTACAGAGGCGTACACTCCTGCACTAATCTTGCATGGACTAACCCTGGTATGCAAATCACCCCATTTGCAGGTGAAATCCATGCAAGTGAGGTGATTTTGCATTCCAGAAAGCTTGCAACAGTCCGTGCAAGACTAGTGCCATCTGCAGAAATGTACTCGGTTAGTAACCGAGTACATTTCTGCAAAATCCAAAACAGAGTTATGACAGCCCCAAATAAAGGCTGCATATCATTGAGGAAGCATGCCAATGGCCAAGTATAAGGTCATTGGCATTGCAAACATTACAAAAAATTTAAAAATTAACTTTTGTTTTTTCGCCTGTCTCGGCTGTTTTCGCATAGAGCAGCGGTGTGCAAATGGGATCGGGGAGAAAATAAGAAAATAAACCTAAAATAAGCATTCTAACTAAAATCAGTATTCTGCCATGCAAGCCAATGGCAAGCAGAAGACAACCTGGCCAGTGAGTAGTGGTTGCTAAGGGGGGGGGCTCAGTGTGACACATGTAACTATGCATTAGCAGGCAATCCTATGCAAGTGAGGGGAAGGATAGTGAATCCCAGTTTCCCCAGCATGTGAGGCAGGTTCCAGCAGTGTAAGAGTATGAATAGCTGGGTGCAAGACTAGAAGGTAGGTGACATCATGGAAGGGTGTGTAAGGCATACTGTAAGCAGATTGGAGCCCTGTGGCTCGGGTTTGCTCCTAGCTTAGGGGGTGTGTCTAAACCTGCCTAGCACTCTTTACAAAGTGTAAGGAGGTGTGCGCGCCACGCATCGGGTTTTACAGGAAGAAAAAAGAAGTTAAACCAGGAAATAGCAGCAGTGTGTGCACATATGAGAACTCTGTTTGCACGGCGCACACACGGGCTTAAACAGGGAGGCAATGGGCAGGGAAAACTGCAGTAGGAAGGTAATCAAGGAGAACTAGCTTAGATGGCAGGTGAAATGTATCAGAATCAGCCAATTACAGAGGCAGCAGCCCAGCCCAGCTTAGCACATCACTATAAACTATGAAAACACCTTTCCCCCTTGTTTTTTCCCCCAAACTCTGCACCACCGGTGTATACAAATGAGGAAATTTTACAAAACTAAAGTAAGAGAAAAATATTAGGGGCTGCTTTTGCTATCATAAACCGGCATGTGCAAGAGGCTGAGGGTGGTGAGGATGTGGATGCTGATGACCAACCCACAGTGAGGAGGAGGAGAAGAGTGTACAAACCCAGGGAAACCTACCAGGGGCTACATGAGCTGAAGATAGTGGAGCGCTATAGGGTCAACAGGGACCTTCTACAGCATATCATTGAGCTGTGCTGGCCACACCTCAGACACAGAACCAACAGAGGGGAACCCATCCCAGTGGAAACCAAGGTATGTGTAGGCTTAAGAATACTAGCCACAGATATCTTCCAAAGGCCACCTGGGTATATCATGGGGATCTCACAGGCATCAGCATCCAGGGTACTCCACCAGTTCCTGGATGCCATGTCAGCACATACCGGTGAGCACATATATTTCCTCAACACCCATGAGGCGTTGGCCAGCAATATGTGTCTCTTCCAACAAATAGCAGAATACCCTGAAGTAGTGGGTGCTATAGACTGCACACATATACACATAAAAGCACCACCCCATGAAAAGGGCAGGGTCTACATAAACTGCAAGGGCTTCCCCTCCATGAACTGCCACGGCATGTGCAATGCCCAGGGCATTATAATGAATGTGTGGGCTGGAAGCCCTGGGAGCTATCACGATTCCCACATCTGGCATCTGACACAGCTGTACCAGAGATGTGCCAGTGGGACATCCCATATGGCCACCTAGTGGGGGATGTTGGTTACGCACTGGAGCCATGGCTGATGACACCCATCAAAAATGCACACACTCCCAAACATGTGCTCCATAATAAGGCACAAGCACAAACAAGAATCATAATAGAGCGTGTGTTTGGGATGGTCAAGTCATGGTCCTGGTGCTTGGACACATCCGGTTGAACCTTGCAGTACTCTCCAGCCACATGTACCCAAATTTTTATGGTATGTGCCATGCTACGCAACATGATCCTGTGGAAGCATCTGCAGCAGGAACAGCACGGGGCAGGGCCACACAGACCCCCACCATTGCCAAGGCCAGCACAGGTCACAGAATGACTCAGAGGAGGAACAACCTGAGCCTGCACCTGTAGGCAGAAGGAGGCATGCACAGTATGCCTTGGCTTTGGCAAAGAGGCAACACATAGCACACACACTGACACAGTAGGAACCTAGGGAATGGAAAATCTCTCTGACTCGCACATACAGTAAAAGGGATGCCAAAATGACACTACCTGTGCTTTACCATGTATAGGGAGTGTACTATTTGCATCTGACATAATCAGCCCTCCAGCAACATCCTCAATACTGGCACAGCTGCAAGGTAAGTCACCCTTATTATCAATCACTGAATGCAGTACTATGGTCTGCCAGTTGTATCAATGGTATGCATGAGAACATAAAAGGAAGGGAATTGGGTGGCTGAATGGGATGGCAGCAGATAGTGGACAGCTATATGGGCAGCATGAAACCATAACAAATACTGGTGTCAACTAAGAAGGCAGTAACAGACAAGGTGAAAAAACCCACTGCAGGACATGTGCTGGCCCAAATGTGTGGCCATAGGGCCTCACAAATACATGTCATGGAGGTTCACATACCCAACAACAGTCCCACCCAGCCAGCAGGACAGGTGTAGATGAACACAAGGAAAGGCTGTGCTAAGGTCCACAAGGTATGGCAATGGAGCTAAACTCCCCTTCAGACCTACACAGAGTATAACAGGTCAGGAAGTGGGGTGTCATTCATGAAGGGTAGGAAGTCTGAAATGGCAGTGTAGGTCAATAAAACATATAAACTGTACTACACCGATATGCCTGTAGTCTGCAGGATAGGTCAGAATACAGATTGAAAAGGAAGCCAACAGACTACCAGAAATATCAGTGCGGTCAAAGCAAATGTCCACAGTTGGCAGGTGTACCCCCCCCCAAACCCTATGTAGAAATGCATTAGCATCCATGTGTTGGATTAAGAACAGTGAGCATACAGTACCTAAGCATGCCAAAGTAGAAGAATGGATTGTGTCATGTGTACAATATACAGAGCTCTGAGTGTCAGGTTGATGTGTGGAGGCCAACATGGTACCTGAAATATCAGGTGGGTATATCAGAAATGTCTACAATTGTCAGGTGTGCCCCCCCAACCCTATGCAGTATAGCAGTAGCATCTATATGTGGGTATCACAGCAGCAGAGCACAGAGTACCTGAGCTGCCCCAATTATAGTGATGGAATGTTGCATGTGTACAATATGCAGAGATCTGAGTATCAGGTTGTTGTGTGGAAGCCAACAGAGTACCTGACATATCAGGCTGTTGTAGGACATGTCCACAGTTGTGATGTGTGCCCCCACCAACCCTATGTAGAAATGTATTACCAGCCTTGTATGGGAGTAATATCAGTGAGCACCGAGCTGGTCAAATCAGCAAGATGGATAGTTGCATGTCTACAATAGGCAGAGCTCTGTGTGTTAGGTAGTTCTGAGTGGTATGCTGTGTGAAAGTGTTCAGCAAATAGCCATGGATGGTGTGTCCTGGTGTCCAATGGTCAGTGCTGCTGATGACCAGGGCAAGTCCAGAGAAATGCAGTGCCAAACAGACTGGTATCCCAGCAAGACATGTTGCAGCAGTAGTCCATATGGTTTGAACAAATGTCATAACTATCACCATCTGCAAGATGGACATGGCATGAGTGTTGGCCCAGATGTACACACAATACACAGGTGGAAGTACCGTAGATAGAGACTGTTTACAATTCCACAGTGAAATGGAGACACCATCCATTTGTATATACAGGTTCACAGCATATCAGTTGGTTGTGTAGTATTGGAAACTAAGATGCACTGTGGGCAAATAATGGCAGACCATAAAAGGCACAGGTATGATGTATGCAGAAGCTGCTGGTGTCCACCCACTAGACACCAGCAGAGGAAAGGGCCACGTATACCTGTGAGGCAGTTGCAAGTAGCTACCCTCGCACACATGCAGCCAGTCTGGCCCAACATCAGTCTCAGGTAACACACAAGCCACCACCCTGCTGCTGTGAATGAGTACAATATGATCCCCACATTACTATGTGAATACTCACAGAATGCAGCATGCTGAAGAGGTGTCCCACGCAGGTGTGTCCACAGCTGTAAGATGCATCCTGCCAGCATCCACACTAATGAATTGATAAGGACAGAAACAATTGCCATCACCACCTTTCACACCTATCCTGTCACCCCAGGGGAATACATTGCCTTGCAGCCTGGGTCTGCACAACTGACAGAATGCACTGGCCTGCTACAGATAATCTGCATCAGTACCCAGTACCCCACTGTCCTCTGTCACAGGTCTGTGTCACATCTGTACGGCCACTGTATGTTACCTCATGGACTCCCACATAATGACAAAACACAGTCCACAGAACACAAATGCAAGGACATGTTGACAAATCCCAGTAGTATGTCCATCATGTTCCAATGCATGAACTGTGGATCAAGCTGTACATACTGCTGGGATGGAGTGGCAATTATAGGCATACCTATCAGACATTGTGTGCATAATGGTAGGAAGAGGACAGATTAATGGGGGGGTGAGGGAGTAGCATCACCACCATGGAGTGTGTGAAGGGTGAAACCTTCGATGTGTGCACATACATATCATGGCTGCAAGCACTGGGATGGTTGGCCACAAACCTGCTTGCAAACCAAATTGTGACGTGTTAATGAACAGAATAATGAGCCCTGCCTCTGGATAACCTCAATGAGCCTGAATACCTGTGAGATATGGCCACAGCATGATATGGCCATCCTGTCATGGTAATAATTATACAGGCATGGGACCCACAGCCACAACAGCACCAAGGTGCTGGACAATATACACAGACCCATCAGCAAGTGTTTGCAGCTTCCGCGCCAGAATGACATGACTGTGCAAGAATATGTTGGTTGCACATCACAATACTGGGCAAAGCTGCATTCAACTTGTAATCCACAGGAACCTACTGCCAGCAAAGATGTATACATGTCAGTCGTTGATGACATAAAACATCAGAGGGTAAAACACCACAGATCACTGAGTATCCCTGCCAACACCAAAATCATGTAGCAGAAGCACCACAGACACAATAAGCAACAATCTCACTACCCTTTGCCCAATGTCAACCCACATTGTCAACCAATCTACAGATATCCTGCAGAAGCAGGTTACTAGCTGTAGGTGTAGAGCATAAATACCTGCACTGGAGTACAACCTACCTGGAATGGAGTCAAGCATGCAATACAGACACTCATACTGGGCATCTTCACACACTTAGAGAAGCAAAGGCCAAGTCAGAAAACAAAGTACAGAAGGGTCATTCTGGGCATGCTCACACACTTACTGAAATGAAGCCCATGTCTGCAAACAACTGTGGACTATATGCAGCAGTCAGTCATAGATGTCTGTGCAAACACTCCACATTACACACAAGTCATGCTCTGCACACATACTGGATGAGAATATGCATATATATCCAAGGACAGCACACTATAACAGCTCAGACATACACATAATAGTTGTGAGAGGAGAGTGACAGACAGTGACAGACAGCTCCCCTCTCATGAGGCCTGTCCCACACAGCACACTCCCATTTTGCAAAAATATATGATGTGCAAATGTCCATCACTGTACACAATTGCCCCTGGTAGCCTTCCAGTCAGTACACCTTTCATTGCCTTTTTTGACAAGCCTGCTGATGTCATTCCCTGTGAAATATACCTTTGGTGAATGAGTATCCCAGTAATCTCTACGGCACATTCTGTAACTGCGTAATGCTCTAATGTGCTGTAGAAGTTAGGCAGGTGTTTTAATCCCATTCATGGCAACTGTGAGTTTGTGTGTGTATGTGGAGGGCCTAATGCTTTTGAGGACAGTCAGTACATCTGTCATTGCCTTTCTTTGACAAGCTTGCTGATGTCATCACTGTGAAATACACCTTTGGTGAAAGAATATCCCGATAATCTGTGTGGTGCATGCTGTAACTGCGTAATGCTGTAATAGCTAGGTAGGTGTTCTAATCCCAGCCATGGCAACTGTGAGACTTTTGGTGTGCATGTGCATTTGTCATACATATCCTGTGTGAAGTACAAAGCAATGTGGAGCGGGTTTTTTACTTTTCCTATATGTTGGGCCTATTAAATGTCATAATGTCCACCTTACAAGCATAACAGATGTCAAACATCACAGTGGTTGGGGTACACAATCTATACCCCCACATGTGACATCATGGCATGGGGAACAATATAAGCAACATCTGTATTACCCAGAGAACACTCTCCACCCATGTCCTGGACACAAACACACTTGGCCAGGCAACAACCAATAAGTTGGTAGTCCCCTGCATATTTCCCACAGATGGTAACCATGGTGTGACTGACAGTGGACTACAGAGGACATGGCACCCTGTCCCATCCCTACAATAGGCAATGCATTGCATACAGTGCTCCATCACTATGTGCTCCAATGGACACCTGCTACAAATGGCAAGCCAGCAAATGTTACCCACAAAGGCCATGCCATGCCGTATACACATGCCCTGTATGGACAGATGCCACTGACACCAGTGAATACTGAGGGGGTAACAGGGGTAAGCTGCCTGAGGGTATCTGGGTGTACATTACCATTCAATTCACCTTGGGTAAATGCAGGCCTACTGCTTCCTGCCATACAGACTGTTCTGTTGGTCAGTGCAATTGTGATGGTTTCAGTCATGCCTTTTTATATCAAAGATACATCCCATTGTGTCTAGTTTGGTATGTATCCCCTAGGGATTGTGTACAGACTGTAGATGGAGGATGCCGGACTGTACATCTGCATTACTGACAGTTGATTGCTTGTTATCCTGTGGCCCAGTCTGTGTCTGCTGTTGTACTACTTGAAGGCCTTGGTCTGGACAGCAACGTATGTACTCCTTTCCAGAATACTGTATATCTTTATCTGCTAGACAGTTGCATTACTCTGTCTAAACATATTTCAGAGTCTACACAGCTATATGACATGGCATACAGTACTGTAGTAGTACACAAATAAAGCTTCCCCATGTATGCAAACCTGTGTGTACTATTATATCCCATGATCTGTCTGTTGGTATATGTTGCAGGCAACAGGTGTCACTTGTATGTTTGGCTCATACAGTGTCCATGTGGTATGCTGGTGACTGTAGTGATAGTGGCTGTAACATACTGTGTGCACCCACTACATATGTATATCCCTATACATATGTCTGTGTGTGTATGTGTAGTTACATATATATCTCTATATAGGTATATATGTATATATATATATATATATATATATATATATATATATATATGTATATGTATGTATGTATCTGCATATATGTCTGTGTATATGAATCCTTGAAATGTTGAGTGGGTCCACATTGTACATCCTCTATGGTAGCCACACTGTACTGCATGATATGTTACTGATACCAGCCTGACAGCATACAGGTGGGATGGAGTACTGTTAACATCCTGTGCCCATGTTGTGTCAGGTCCTGGGTTTTGGATTTGAGTTCCTTTGTCAGTGTAGGGAGCAATGCTTTTGAGGCCATTCACAGGCACTACAACCTCCATTGCCCTACTTTGGCAAGTCTGCTGATATCAGCAACTGTTCAATGCACCTTTGGGGAAAAATATCCCATTCATATCTGTGGCGTGCACTATAACTGCGTAATGCTGTAGTGTTATAACCTAGTTAGGTAGGGGATCTATTCATATACATTGTAAGTGTGACTGTTTGTGTGTGTTCCTTTGTCAGAGTGTGGAGCAATGTTTTTGAGGCCATTGACAGGCACTACAACCTTCATTGTCCTACTTTGGTAAGTCTGCTGACATCATCAACTGTGAAATACACCTTTGGGGAATAAATATCCTCGTAATCTCTGTGACATGTGCTATAACTGCGTAATGCTGTAGTGTGATAAATGAGTTAGGTAGGAGTTATAATCCCAGCCATGATGACTGTGTGTGTGTGTGTGTGTGTGTGTGTGTGTGTGTGTGTGTGTGTGTGTGTGTGTGTGTGTTTGTAATTCGTAACTTGCATGGTGGCCATATTATATATCACAATGTCCACCTTACAAGGATGACAGATGACAATCAGCTGAGATGCTGGGGTGCCAATACACACCCCTACATGTGATACAAGGCTTGGTAAACAAAGTAATCAACCCTGGTATTATACAGAGTACACTATGAACCTGTGTCTCATACACAAACACACTTGCCTAGACTACTGCCGCTATGTTGGTAGTACCCTGCATACTGTTCACAGATTGCAAGCATGGTGTGATTGCAGTGGGCTACAGAGGGCATGGGACCCTGTCCATCAGTACAATAGGCAGATAACTGAAGACAGTGCACCTACACTATGATCCCCAATGGATGCCTACAACATCTGTGGTGCCATCAAATGTGATCCACAAAGGACAATTCATGAGCACGCCCTGGCACAAGAGGTCAGAAGTGGCACATGTGATGATAATCTGTGTACATAACATGGGCCAGACCCCCCAGGTATGGTTCCACATGTCACTGTACATGCATGTGGGAGGTGTGAACATCCCAGACACTGTCCATGTCATGGACCAAGGAACACATACATGGCAAGCAATGCACAGCATTGCCCACATGCAATAGTGACCCAGGTGACTGGATGGTGAATACAATACCCAGCTGTGTGGAGAAACCAGACAATACACCCGTGAGCCGCACTGTAGACCATTGTCATGTCACCTAATGCCAAGGTATATCCATCACCTAGCCTTGCATATCAGTCTGGCACAGTCGACTACTACACACCCGTGAAGCAATGCACCCATGCATGTCAGTACTGGCACCCTGTGTCTGTGTGTGTGTTATATGTTGCTTATGACCATATTCACACTCACTACAACCCCCTTTGGCATACTGAAGCATGCTGTCTGATGTCAGACACCTCCATATACCTTTTGCCCATATAACCTCTGTATAACCCCTGTGGTGCATGTGATACCTGCACAGTACTGTGTTGTGGCAATCTAACTACTGATGAGTTGTATCCCTGGCCCTGCCAAGTGTGTCAGTGTGTGTGTGTCCCTGTGAGCGTGTGGCTGTGTTGACATTGACACCTGTTCATGCGGACAGGCACATGTACTAGACCTACTTTGTAGCTGCCATATCACTGTTGCAGTTGTCACTCACCATCACATATACATTTGGAGGACTCCTCAACATGTAACATATGTGGTGCATCCAGTGACTGCTTAGACATGTGATAGCAGTACATAGTCAGTCAGGGGTTTGATACCCTGGACTGGTAGGTGTGTAACACAGACATGCTTACGTTTTACTCTCCCAACCCTCCCTGACTTATCTTTGTCTCTGTCTGCCTCTCTCACTCCCTCTCTGGTGGATGTGGAGACTTGCACCTGCTTTTCTTAGGTAGCAGCATGTGTATTGTCAGTGATGCTCATGATCAGCTGATAGCCTCTGCATGAATTTCAGCCCTCCTCTAGCTGATTGCTTGTGGAACAGCTGTGGTAACATTCCCATAGCCAATTGCATGGAATCCCACACCAATATCTAGGAACATCATGTTGGTGTTGGGTCTTTTCATTCAGTGTGAGCAGGAACTAGATCTGTTGTTTGGCAAACAGCATCACAGATGGATTGGGGACTTACCTCTGACAACATACACTGTGTAAAAAGGCCAACACACAGGAGAGGGATGTGCCTGTCTTGACTACAGACGGTAAGTGCTGCTATACTGCAGTTGGGGTAATGTTAGTTTAACAGGGTTTGTGTGGATATGGCTGTCCTTCATGTTTTAATACTTGTCATGTCAGTGCTATGTTTATGAGGAAACCCCATCTGTAGGGTCATCTGCAGACTGGGCAGTGTGTGGTGTCTTGCGTTATCCACAGAGCACCTATCTGTCAACTGCAGAAGGTAGTGTGAGGATTGCAGTCAGTAGATGGTGACAGCCGGGAGAGTTACTAACTTCATATCCCTCATAGAACGTATGTTGCAACAAACCCTGTTACGACAGTAAATGTATGAGGTTATTACAGCAACATGTCAATATTGGCCCTGTGTTTGTGTCTCCAACCACAACTCTGTCAACCTTTGTACATATGTCATGCAGTAGGGGGTGAATATGTTTTGTACACCATATTCATTGACAGCATATCTGATAACAGGCCAGTGAGATATCACACTGCTACACATGTTATGTATAGTAGGGGTTATATTTGAGGACATAGCCTGAGCATTCTGTGGTTGTGTGTATAGTACTGAGGTATGTGTAATTCTGGTAATTGTCAACAGTGTGTGTATAATGAATATGTACCTTGGCCTGTGTAGAGACTTTGGTAGATGTCATTGGTCTTAATCCTGTTCTATCTGATGTTACATGCTGCTCCACTGTATGTCACCCTATCAGCTTACATGTTTGTAGGGGCAAAGACACATGTCCCATACCACAGACAGGCATTGGACCACACAGTGTAGCAGCCCAGAATATGTAGGGTTGGTGTGTGAGTGGCACATATGAGGATGATGTTGATCAGATAGTCCATATACTGTAATATTATGTTAGCTAACCATATGTGGCTGTGCTCACATTGGTTGTGGTTATGCACTTTCATACAGGTGTCTTTTACTCTGTGATGTCACATGCCTGTAGAGCCTGCTATCTATGCAGGTACATATGTATTCCCACATAGGAGATGTAGGCCAGTGTTGAGTCAATCTGCCTGTAGCCTGCACTGTGCTTTGTCACATGCCTAGCAGCTTACTGTACTTAACCAATGAGATGTCATGTCCAGATACTTGCCAGATGTATTGCTGCCAGGCCACCATAACTGTCATGTATGTCAGACAAAGCAGTGGGATGCTGTACAGATGTCTGTCATTGTGGGTAGTATGTGTCCATGGCACCTCTGTACCAGTGGTTATTATGTGTCAGAACCGACAGGAGTGTATGAATGCATAACCTATGGGTGCAAATGTATACTAGTATTTATGTGATATACCCATCTACATGGCTGTTAACATCCACATTGTCAGGCTTGGTCCACATGTCTTGCATGAAGTGGTTCTGTGTATACCCCTGGACTGACCAGAGTGTGTCAGACTGTCCACATATATTGGCCATATCGCAGCTGTAGTCCACAGGGGCATTACTTTGCTAGCAGTGGTACTGTACTATGATGTCCTTAGGATGTCTGTCAGTTGCCAATGGTGCACATGTTAACAGCAGATGTGGCCTCCCACACACACCATTTCTGTGAAGACAATCCCTATTACAGTAGCAATAGTCTACAAATATACCTGCAATACATACCAGACATCCCCTTGGACTGAGAGGTTAGGACTATTGGGGCTGAGGTAGGGCTCCACTACATGTTCAGGTCATAGGGTGAACATATATGTATATATAAGTATACATATATCCATATAGATATATACAAATATACATATCTTGCTTAGTGTATGCCAACAGTTTTACACATATGTGCCTGTGTTCCAGCCTCTGTCCTCCACCTACATAGCAGTCTTTGCACATATGACATGCTGTCAGGGGTTGTTATGTAGTGGGGTGTGTGAATGTCATGCTGTCATTCCTGCCATCACTCCACTACTGTTGTGTCCCCCACACATACTGGGGGGGGGGGGTTGGGGCCATATATGTGTGGACTTAACCTACACAATACATGTGTGCCCTAATGCACTCCAGAGGCCAGTGTATGTAACATTGGCATATGGCCCAGTATTATTGAGTCTAGGGGGGTGCACCATAACTAACCTAGGCTGTTACAACATGTGTGGTTATCAGGAGTAAGCTGCCTTAAGGTATCTGGATGTACCTTACCATGCAATCCACCTTGGGTAAATGCAGGCCTACTGCCTCCTGCCATACAGAATGTTCTGTTTGTCATTGTGATTGTGATGGTGTCAGTTATGCCTTGTTATGTAACAGATACAGTCCATTGTGTCAACTAGGGTCTTTACCCCCTATGGATTGTGTACAGAGTGTAGATAGAACCTGCTGAACTATACATTTGCATTACTTACTGTTGATTGCTTGGTATACTGTGGCCCAGTTTGCCTTTACTATTGTACTACTTGAAGGCCTCGGCCTGGACAGCAACATATGTCAACCTTTCCAGACTACTGTATTAGTATAACTGTTTCACAGTTGTATTACTCTGTTCATCTGGATGTCGGTGTCTACACAGCTATATGACATGGCATATAGAACTGTCATAGTACACAAATAAAGCTTTCCCAATTATGCACACCTGTGTGTGGTGTTATATCCTTTGATATCTCTGTGGGTATATGTTGCAGGCAATGAATGTCATTTGTATGGGTGGCTCATACAGTCTCCGGTTGGAAAGGTAGTAACTGTAGGAATACTGGCTGCTCCATATTGTGTGCACGTACTACATATGTATCTTAGTGTACATATCTCTGTGCGTGTATGTGTAGTTACATATATATCTATATAAATGTATAGATATATATATATATATATGTATAACTGTACCTGCATATATGTATCTGTGTTTATGTATCCTAGGGATGGTCATGTCGTCTCTGGTCCTGGTTATGGGATCTGCAACACTTGGTAGTGTATTGCAGTGGGGACATGTTTGGCTGTGGGGGGTGTATACATATTCGTACAAGACGTATATTGTTTGGGGCATCTCAACCCCATTATTGTTGCATGTGGACATATATGTTTTTGTTATTTCCCCATTGTTATCTACAGATGTATGTCCGTAAATACCTATATAGATATATATATATATATATATATATATATATATATATATATATACATATATAAATATATATCTGCTGACATATATATACATAACCTGCTGTATATATGTAGACATGTGGATGTAGACATATATATCTATAGATGTAGGCATTTGCATGTATATATGCTCATATATATTTATATATGCATATATTTCTACAGATATATATATATATATATATATATATAGAGAGAGAGAGAGAGCTACATATATCAATATGTTGTATCTGTTTAGACATTAATATATTTACTCACACACATACATCTACATGGTGGAATACATTCCCTGTACTGTTGTATGACTGGGCTGGTTGATATGTTTTGAATACATCAGGGTTATGTATGTCAGACATGGCTTGGTGGTAAATCACTTTGGCTATGGTGTGCAGGGTCCTGGGTTTGAGCCTAGCTGATGCTGTTTATTTTATTGCTAGGCAGAACAAGGGCCGTTAGATACAGAGTGGTTAAGGCACTTTTAAGCAGTTGTAAGTGGGTTTGTGCAGGTTTGCGTGATGGTAAGCAATGCTAACTTCCAGTTACTGTTTGTTATACTCAGCTCCTGAATTGCTTAACCTGTGTAGGCATTGCTTACCCCCATGCAAAGAGGCTAAAACCTGCTTACTGCTGCTTAAAAATGCTTACTCCCAATTACCCCCACACTAATTTCTTTAAAAGAAAAGAAAAAGGGGTTGATAAGAAAGTGGTGAAAAAAGGGGCACAAAGAGGGAAAGACAGTAGGGAAAATAGCCTGGGATGTGCAGGAAGGGTGTAGGGAAGGTCCATAGCTGCCCATTTCTTCTACAGCAACAACTGTGCATATGCACTAAATTTGGTGGTAGATTCGGACACTCAAACACCTGAGAATGGGTGAGGCCAACAATAATTCTTTGTGATGCCAATTAGACCAGATTACACGTCCAGTGAACATGTGTGCAAAATGGACAGCTATGTATGGGGCAAGATTTTTTTTTGTGGGAATAGATTGCCCTTTTTTTTTCAGGTGAGAGTGGGATATTGGGGAGGGGTAGTAGGTATATTTGGGGAGGTAGGTTGGGTAGGTTAACTGACAAGACAAACAAGATGCATACAGGGGCAGTATGTGACACATGTGGGGGGGTAAACACGTTGGACAAGGAGGGGTGTTTGGAAGTTGCAAGCCCATGAGCCCCAAATGAAAAAAGTGGGACTGAGGTCCCCACCCATGGGCAGTCACTACTGCAACTTCATGGCCCCAAAGGTGGCCGCGCTGGGGGCTGGGTAGGATGTGCAGGCTCACCCTCTTATTGCACCACTCGGCCCTCAAGCTGGCGTAGTTGGTATCAAAATGCTCTATCAATCTCCCTACACACCATGGCCTGGACCTGATGATGGGTGAGAGGTTCCTCTCTGACCCCACTCCCAGGGGGGAGCCATGCCCCATCCCCTGCAGCAGTTCCACCCAAAAGTGGTGCAGGGCCTACGGAGGAGGAGGTCCCAGCCTGGGCCCCAGATGTGCTGGTGCCTGGTGCCATGGCCAGCTGAGGTGGGACAGGTGGGTCCACTGGGACTGGCCTTCCCATACGAGCTGAGGTGTTGCAGTTTAAGGACAGGTATGGGTTAGTAATAGTCAACAGCATTCAAGATTAGTTATAACAGCATGCCTAGGTATACCCATTAACCCAAGACACCAAATTTAAATCAGTTGCATAGCGAGCAGAACACATGCATATATGGAACAGCACTGGCCATTACAACAGCATGCAGGTTTTATTGATGGCAACAGGCCACCAATATGGGTGTATTTTAACATGGTACATGCATAGAACCAAATGTGGATATTTATGAACCAGTAGGACATATGTCCCAACATAAGATTGGAGAGTAAACATACCCACTGAGGTGTATAATTGGGTTAATGTTGCACGTATGATGGGGGCAAGAGAGAGAGTTCAATTAACAACTGATATATCCCTGTAGTTTTTATAACTTTCTTTGTCATTGCAGTGATCTGTCCCTTACATGTATTATTACACTACCCATTGGCCTTTGTACAATGGTATATTTGTAGATTAGTATATACGTGTACTATGTCTAACGTATAGTCTACACCTTTTACTTGTTATAGCTGTTGAGAAGATCTTTGTTAACACTACCTGACAATTGCTACACATACTCCCAGATTCCATGTTGATGTTATACACATACCCCTCAATCCATTATTGCACACACTCTGGTTGAGGCTTGACAGGATGCAGGTATTAATGTGACATATTATGCGAACTGCTCTCATACACCTTGGGTGTGATGCTACAATGACAGGTTTGTTTTCATATACATTCTCTGACTATGTACAGGTTTGACTATCGGTTATATATCATCACAGGCTGCCGACATTTCTTGGATCATCACACTGATTTCTCAGGGTAACAGGGTACCAGGCAGCAGATTTGGGCCATTTATCTGCACATGATGGGCAGATCGGAATAGTTGAGCTTACTAGCTGAACATTCTGACGCAGTCTGTACAGTTGATGGTTTTGATTATGCTTACAGCATTCTATATGAACATTCTAGCAAAATCTGTACAGTTGTTGGGTCTAATTATGCATACAGCTTTCTATCTGAACATTCTCACAAATTCTGTACAGCTGTGGGGTATAATTATGCATACAACTTACTACCACTCCTGGGATTCAAACCCCTGCTGTGTGTGGTAAAGCTATTACAGTTAACATCACAGTACACTGTGCTTTCAGGGAATTGGTGTAAAGCTTTCCAATGTTGTCTCTCTAGGTCTCCCTCAGTTGTACAATATGAATAACCTCTTGTTATACAGAACTTCCTAAAAATGTTATCTGCGTACCACAGTGTGGGTAACTCTGCTTAATACAGCAGTACTATTTATAGCATGCAACACTGCAACATATTAAATCAGAGTATACACACGCACTCCAGGGTTTATACCTTTATTCACAGGATATGACAGTTCATGCAAGATTATTACTAACCTGCCTCATGACGCAGCCTATGTAGCCTAGCAGCATGGGCTTGCTGGTTCACAGCCCGCTCATCTGCAGCTGTCAGAGAAATACAGTGACATTTAGCCATACCTATCCATAGTATACACAAGCTAGGCAATTATTATATACTTGGTAGAATGGGTACTTACTCAGTACTGGGGCATCAGCTATCTGCCTGGACTCCTGGATCCAGTGTTCCAGTAGCCCCACCCCTACGCCACTTCAGGTCAGCATGGTGATACCTGACCTGGTCACCAGTCTTGGGATACCTGTGGCACTAGTGAGGTTATGGACGAGACTGTCCCAGGCCTCCACTTTATACTGGGAGCCCTGGTAATGGCCTTGTAGGAGTCTCTGCTCATGGTTTTTGACCAAGAGCCACACCATGTATTTAGACTCATTAATGCCCCAATGCTGCACTCTAAATGGAGTGCCTTCCCCAACTCCGGCCATTCTAACTACAGTAGAAAGCTGCAACCAGTTTTGGGATGTATTCCCGCCTGTGGGGTTTAAATATGCCTGATTTCCTGCACTTTTCTGTGATTGGACGGTTTTGAAAAGGCTAAGCTATGGGCACACCTGTTTACCTAAGGTTGGCATTGCTTAAAGGGGCATACTACTAGACTGAGTTAGCTGGCCTACACATTGCTCACACCATGTAAGCTGACCCGTGCAATGCTTAGTGTTGCTTAAAATCTAATTAGCTTTATATTTTCCTTTTGACATTCATTTATTATTTGTTACATGTTATATCTGTGTCTGATATCTGTGATTCATGTCTACATACACTGTATGAGGTGCTGGGCAATTCAATACTTTATTACAATAACACCTCACATCTGGCTTTACTGCAGTACTCCAACTCACATATTTTTGTTATGTAGCAGGTTATACAACATCACACTCTACATAGTTTCATTTCACATGTTCAGTTTGATTTTCCTATGGTGAAGATTTGTTTGTTGAAAGCTCACTTTTTATGTATTATTATGATGGCTTAGTGGTTAACTGCTGTGATTATAATGTATAGAGTCCTGGGTTCGAGCCTTGCAGTGGCTGTTTACTTTGTTGCTGGGCAGAGCCCGTGCCGTTGGGTACAAAGTGATTAAGGCACTTTAAAGCAGTTCTGCGCGAGTTTGTGTGGAGCTAAGCAATGCTAACCTCCAGTTAGTTTCTTACACTCATTTACCTTCTACTTTGCTTAATCTGTGTAGGCAATGCTTAACACTAAGAAACGCACTTAAACATGCTTACTAGTGCTTACACATGCTTACTACTGTGTATTTGTGCTTACACCTGCTTACTAGTGCCTTATTCATTATGACACTGACACTTTACATGTGCATTTAATGCAGTACTCCAGTTCACATTTATATGTAATTTTGTAGGTTATACAGCAATAAAATGTTCATATACAAATTTCACATGGTAAATGGTATGTGCTGCAGTGGGACTCAAATCTGGAGTGCCTGCTTTTTAGGTGGATGCTCTACCCACTACACTATTGCTATACTGCTTCATTTGCATATATCTTCGTTGTTATCCTCTTCAGCATTTTAAGCTGCTTTAACCGTAGCTAAGCAGTAGGCACACCCGCACACCTACGGTTAGCTGTACTCGGATTTTTAATATAAATATAAAGGGGTTTATTCAGTTTATTTATATGTACTGTTGCTGTTCTACACATGGGGGACTGTTGGTGGGGATATGCAGACAACTATGAGTGGTCTCGCTCATTTATTTCCACTTTCTGCTGTTCTACTTTGCAGGGGCATGTTATTCTGAGAGCTCTGCTCTCTGACACACCCCCTGCACTCATACATACTCTGTGTATGCCTAGGAGGTTGGGCAGTGCGCCTTCATTAATATGCATGGCACGCTGCCGTCCTCCTCCTACACGGGCGCTTCTGTGCAGGACTAAGCTACTCCTGCACGGAAGATTAGTGAATCCAGGGGATAGTCACTGCACTCATTTTTGAATGATTTGTCATTGTCTTTATAGTACTTGAAAATGTGGAGAGAAATCCAAGGGGAGGCCTATGGGAAGAGAAAGTGGAACACAGGGAACTGTTTTGGCAACTCAGATTAGCAGCAGACAGTACCCCTGAAATTAATGACAACATTTCACTAATTTCTGTTCTAAAATTAAGGGCAGCAAAACTTTAAATGATTTTATTTTATTTTGCACCACTATTTAACATATTGCATTCAGTTTTAAATGCCTATGTTTGTAAAAAGTTGCTGCATTTTACCTATTTTTATCTTTATTTTAATTTTACTGCCTAGGGAGCTTTAAATTTATTTATTTATTTATTTTATTTTACATTTGTTAACCAGTCCAGGGGTGTCTGACTGAGCCAAAAAGACCCTTTTTCAGCAGAGGCCTGGGCAGAAAAGCTTCACACAGAAAAATTACAGATACATTTAGATATTTAGACATGATCAGTATACACACAAATTACAATAAATATGTTTTTACAGTAATATGCAGCACATCAACAGTTACAGTGGAGAGAACAAACAAGAAAATATTAATTTAAAAATAAAGGTAATTAATAGAGTTGTGGTGTACAGCTGAAATTTGGACATAGGTAGAATACATACATAGTACACAGGTACAGTACATACATTGTACACTAACCAGTGTTTGTGAGTAAGAGTGAAAACTATTATCAAGTACTCTAGGTTTAGTATGTGTACCTTATCTGCTTTCACTAGCCAGGGGAGCAGTCATGGCACTGCCAACTTTGCTTGAGATGTTGCCTAATGATGTTTTTAAAGGAGGCTTTGGATTGTAGGTTCATAGGTTCATATGTAGGTACTAGGCTATCTACCTGAGGGCATTTATAAGCCTAGCCAGAGTGTGTCAGCTTTCGCCATCCCATTGATTAATTAACTGAGCCTCTGTCAAGAAGAGCCAATGAAGTGATCCCAGGGGTATATTTTCTGTTACCCATCCACTCGTCAAGGTTTCTCTTGAAGAGTGTTAGTGAGGGGCTCTGCCTAATGTAGTTAGGAATTTTGTTCCAAAGCATGGGGAGTCTCTGTGACAGAAATCTATCCCTACAGCATGTTCTATTTATTGTTGTGGTAAGGTTTAGCTCACTAGAGTGAGTGGCTCGCAGTGACTTGGATTTCTTTAGGTGCAGCATGTCCATCAATTCTGAGTTGGACATGGCTGTGTAAGTCAGGCAGAGATCCCGTCTGAGTAAGCGATATGCGACTGAGTACAGCTGGAGTTTTTCCAGTCGGGCTGCACAGGACATATGTTTGAGGCCAGTAATCCTCTTGGTGAGGTACTTTTGTGGTCTTTCCAGCTGTTGGAAGTGTCTTGTGAGGTACATCCCAAATGGGGCACTGTACTCCCTCGATGTTGTATTTTGTATGCTAGTGGGGAGAGAGTTCCATTGTTTAGCCACTGAACCACTATATAGTGTGTCTCCAAAGCTATTGTAGCTGTTGGTGACTTCTAGTAGTAGTTTGCTTGATGATCTAAGAGGCCTTTTGGTTGAGTAATGTTGTACTAGGCTTTTGCAGGCAGGACATTATTGGGGAGGTAATAGATAGAATGACAGAGGCAGAGCTGATTGTAGGTTAGGAGGTTGGGCAGTTCAATCCAGTAGAGCTGTCTCAAAGCAGTGCAGTGATGATTTCTATGTGAGCAATTTGTAGCAAAGTGGGCAATTCTGTTATAGCAGGCTTCCATTTTGCTTAGTTCAGTTTTGTTGAGATTAGTCAGATTGGGAGATGTATAGAGTAGGGTGGAAAAAAGTTGGGAGCAAGCAATAGCTGATCTTGTGTTGTTGGTAAGAAATAACAACACCGGAGAAGGACCCACCAAGTCCTGTAGTTAGAGCACGAATAACTACCACTGCTGTGCTGTAGGTCAAGGTCGTGTTCCGACTGAAACAATCCCTTTAAAAGCAGGTTTGCTTGTTGGTAAGAAATGGTTTGATTTGGTAGAGTGATTCCAGTTTGGCATGTACTTTTTTAATAGTTAAGTTGAGATGACTATCAAATTTTAGGTGTGAGTCTATGGTTATTCTCAATAGCTTAGCCTGTGCCACTGGAGCAATTGGAGTAGCATTTGTGAGGTTGATAGTGAATTGACTGTTAGCAGTTTTTTTGTTAGAACTGGTTATAATCATAAATTGAGTTTTCTTTGGATTGAGGATAAGTTGGGCTTTGGTAAGGTAGTTTTTAATGTCAGAGAATGCTAGTTGAGTTGTTTGCAGGAGGGTGGGAATATTTTGTGCAGCACAGATTAAGGTAGTACCATCTGCATACTGAATGATAGATGCATGCTGTGTGGAGGTATGGAGGTAATTCGTGAAGATTGTGAATAGTAGTGGTCCTAAGATCAGTGGCGGCTGGTGACTTCAAATCAAAGGGGGCTGCAGGAGACAGCTGAATTGATGGGGCCAATGGGAAGGGACACGGCCAACCAGAAAGGGGAGGAGCTATGCTCAAAACCACAAAAACTGGAACTTTAATTAAATATACTGCCCTGGGTGCCAAACTTTCATTATGAGAGTCCAATCAAGACAAAATAAAGTGTAGAAGAAAAAAAAAATTTCAATGCATTGGCTGCATGACAGCTTACGTAATATCTAGATGGAAACAAAAAGGTTGCAAGGCATAAAAACAAATTACATTTTAATTACATTACTGGAATGCCAGTCAGAGTCAAGTATAAGAAAAACAAGCAGCACTCAACTCAAACCACTTCTCCTTGCACTGCAGTTTGAATTATAATTTATATTCAGCTTTATAAAAGTACCAAGTAACATGCTGAAAGTAGCAATCTCTGTGATACACCCACTTAAAAAAATGTTTATTATCCAGAAAAGACCTGCTGCCTGACAACAACTATCTACTTGTTTCATGGGGAAAACATGATCAAAGTAAAAAATGAACAGCAAACAAGAAACAAGCTCAAGATAAACTGCTTAAAGGCTTACTGCACAGGTTATGGACCATACTTGATAGACTAGCATTCTGTTTAGATTACGGATAAAGCCTGCAAAGATTACTGCGAGTTCCCAACAAAGGTAATGAGTTTCTTAAAATACTGTAATCCTGTCCTTTATTACAAATACTGTCATATGCATTTCAATACCCAAGGCTTATACGTTATCTAGTTATGTAAGTATTCTCTGCATGGCAACAACAAAAAGGCTTTCACTCTTGGTAATTCTTTAACAGTATGCTTATTAAAGCTTACTTGCATCTTACAATCTCAGACAACCATACCTAATGGTCATGAAAGCATTGCTACTTAACCACAGAGCAACGGGCACTTTCTGAATAATAAGAAGTATGAATCAACAGTATAAAAATATGACAGAAAACCAGAACATTCTGCAAAATCAAGCAAGGACAGATGAAAAGCCAGTGTAGCACTTGTGTCTACCTAGGATGGTAGGATACTCTGCACACTTACACTGCATAACTGCTCCTTGCCTTGCTTGGACACATCCAGAGTCACTACATGGGGGAGTGGGGTGCAACAAGTATGTCACAATTTGAAATGTCTCTGGCTGTCTGTGATGGCCCTGACACATTTGTCATACCTCTCAACCTCAGAGCAAGTAATCTGGACAAAGCCATATACAGAAGTGGGACAAAGGCCCCAAAATAAGGACAATATTTAAATATTGCTCTTATAAACTTTCTAATAGAATAGTAGGTCTTGCATTAGTATGAATTTTCTGAAGGGTATGAAATCTGAAACTCAAATGTCTCATTATTTTCTAATTCAATCTTTAATGATTCGCCTCTAATTTGCCAGAAAACCACAATCCTATGAAAAAAAATGTGATGCAAAAATATAAAGTAGCCACACAATACAGCTGGTAACCTGTCAAAGAAAGGACACTTTTTAATATTAGTACTGTTAATTTGAGCAGCTGACAAAATAAATTAATCTACATGCATTTATGAAATAAAAGTAATCCATATCTCTGATTAGTACAGTTATTTATTAATTGTAAACCTTCCACGTTTTCGTCCAAAATTGTCATTTTGTGGAGGGATTATTAGAGAGAGAGAGCAACATTTTGAGCCAAAATTGGGGACAGTTGAGAGGTTTGGATATGCCTAGTTCTATAAAGCAATTTATTTGCATGTACCTCTCAACCTGTTAACTCAGGAAATCTGGACAACGCTAAATATACTGGGGGACCATACAAACAGTACTAAATATTGCCCTTGTATAAACTTAGTTGATAGAATAACAGGTCTTGCTTTGGCATGCATTTTTCTGAAGGTTATGAAGTCTGAAACTCAATGTCTGTCATCATTCAGTGAATTAATTCCTAAATTATTTGCCAGAAATCCACAAATTTTATGAGGAACAAACCAAAAATAAGAAGCAAAAATATATTCATTTTGTAAAAATCTGGACAGATGAAAGGTATAGTTCAGCCAGGGCGTCTTTGAGTTTGCCGCCCTTCCCCCTCACAAAATCATGGTCAAATTGAGCCTCCCCCCTGCAGACATTCCAATGTCCCATTACTTGGCTATTTTGCCCATTTACCATAAACACTGTAGTGTACATACTGATTTACTTCTACGATGATTTGGATTTCATTTGAAAGTTTTATTTTGCATTCTACAGCACAAACACTAAGACATCTGCTAAATGCAATGCAGTCTCACAATGAAAATAGACTTAGCATTAAAACTCACATTAATTGAAACAGCATTCAAATCCACATTAAAAGAAAATACATTTGGCCAGAATAAAGATTAACTTTGGGATGTTTTCAAATGATAGGCCCCTTGCACACAAGACATACATGTGTTGTGTGATACACCTTCCTGATTGTATTAAATTATATTCCTTGTATAATACAGTACAGTTGTTAGAGGGTGTTTTAAATTGATTGTTTTGAAGATTTTTCCAGTAAACAATGAAACAAAATGAATGCACCAATAATGACAAAACTTCCCAATTGAGAACATTTCCATCATAAAAATCTACTCAAACTTCTACAATCCACCAGCTATCAGTAAATATGCACAATCTCTGCAGAAGTAAAAGTCATCTATAAAATTCCACATTAAAGAGATCTGTAACTAATGAAGAGGTTGCTGCTAGCAAACAACTTCATTTTTCATTGTTTCATCTGTAAATAAAGTGCCTGTATCTTTGCCAAAAATGACATTCTCAATATGGCAGCATTCACCCTCTCTGGGAGCAGAACCCACAGCCTTCTTCATTAAAAGCAAGTACACTATCTGTTGTGCTATTATCAATGCAAGTGGATTTAGCATAAGCCGCACTAAACTTCTCTTCCCTTGAAGCTCTCAGATCCTTGTAAATCTACTCGACACTCAACTGTATCACTCAACTTCACAGCACAAGAAATCTGGAAAAAGCCCAAATTTATTGGGGGTGGGACAAAAGCCCAAAAATCAGGGACACATTTTAAAGATTTCTTGTATAATCTTGGAAAGTTGCTAATATAAAATGTTGTGTTACCACCATACATTTTACTGCCATGGCTTGAACCCAGGACCCTGTGCAAAATAGTCAGAGCAACATACCACTATGCCAAATCAGCTGTTTTATGAAAACAAGGAAGACTGAAACTTAAATGGCTACCATTTAGTGAATTCAGTTCTCACCATAGCTGTCAACCTCTTAACACAAAACACCTGGACAAAGCCAGTAATGGGGGAATACAGCCCTCAAACATATTAACTGAATTCAGTTCTCACCATAGCTCTCAAGCTTAGCACAAAAAACCAGGATGAAGCCAATAATGGGGGAATACAGTCCCAAAAATAGGGACACATTTCAAATATTCATCTTATAAACTTAGAAAATTGCTAGAATAAAAGTTATTGTGTTATTATGTACTTTCTGAAGAATATAAAGTCTAAAATTCAAATGCCTGTCAATTTTATTTAACATTTGTTAACCAGGAAAGTCTGACTTGGAACAAAAGCCAATTTTCAGCCAAGGCCCATGTAGAAATACTGCAGAAACATGTCTTTGTAACATGGGAAGACACCAGAGCAAACCCACATGCAAACAAGTTGTGTGAGTATCTGCAATGTATACAATCCAAACAGCTTCATCCTCGATAATGTACACTCTGCAAAATAAATCCAATAGCCTTGATAATGTACGCTCTGAAAAAATAAATCCAATAGCCTAGACTCTGCAAAATAAATCCAAACAGCTTCATGAGATTTTGCAAAATAAATACAAACAGCTTGGCTACATTCGCATGTGTGCCGGAATGCACACTTCTGGTTTCCCATTTGCGAATGTTCCATGACTGCTGACCTTGCAGTCCGATTCCCTTCCAGTCTATGTGGTTAGCACTGCATAGACTTCTGGGGTATCAGCAGTCTGCTGCCTTCTTCCTGAATCCAGACTGGTAAGGCAGTAGTCCGGATTCATATATTCACTTTCTATGTGAAGTTATTGGATTGTACCATTGAAGTTCACAGCTGGGGGGACTGCAGTCCTGCAGTCTGATATCACGAGCTGCCACTGCCTAAGAATGAACTCTGTGGGACTCCTATAGTTATGGGCAGCTGAGGAGAGAAAGAATTTTCCCATTTCACAGCATGGTACCTGTCAATTATGTAGCTTTGGAACCAGGTAAGAGTGGAATTTGATAGGTGATATTGGTTTAGTTTGTTTAGCAGGATTTGGTGTGAGACTGTGTCAAATGCTTTGGACATATCCAAAAAAAAAGAGTTGGCACCTGCAAGCCTTCATTTTTGAGATGGTTTACTGTGTCTGTGAAGCAGAGGAAGGCTTTAGTAGTATTGTGGGCAGGTCTGAAACCATGTTGAGTAGGTGACAGGATGTTGCTGTCTAGGAGCTATTTTACCACATGGGCATGGCTGCATTTTTCTAGGATTTTGGTCAGGGGGATAGTATAGCAATGGGTCTGTAGTTATTAAGTTCAGTGGAGGTCCTGCCTTTATGTATGGGTGTAACATAGGATATTTTCCAGAGTTTGGGCACATAGTTTTCAACAATTGATCTGTTTATTAGTGTGGAGATTGGGATAGCAATAGCATCTGCTGTGAGTCTCAAGAAATAGCTGGGGAGTAAGTCATCTGCTGTTGATGAGATTTTTGGTTTGAAAAGCATGCTTTTGATTGAAATGGTGGAAACTGTTTTGAGGGTAAAGCTTGTATTAGTGTTATTTGTGTGTGGGGGGTTAGTGAGGTTGGAAGTGTCCTGTGATAGAATTGAGTTCACAAAGTGGGAGATGAATTGTGTTTCAATGGGAACTTTAGTGTCAGGGGTGGTTGGTTTGGGGGTAGCCTGTTGGGTGGATTTTAGTAGCTGGTTTACATTTTTCCAAAATTTTGAGGGTTTATGTTGGTATTTAGTTTTTAATGTTGTGTAGTAGGATTTTTTGTTGAGCCTAATGCATTTTTTGCACGGTTGTGCAGTTCTTGGTACTTAGTTAGGCTTTGTGTTTCTTTGGTTTTTTGATAGTAAAGCCAGGCAGTGTCTCTGGACTTGAGGATTTGTTTGGTTTCTTTACTAAGCCAGGGATTTGTAGAGGTTCTAACCTTGATTTTGTGCAATGTAGTGACAGTGTCTAGGTGTTGTAGAAATGTTTTGTTGAAATATGCTGCAGCCTGGTCAAGTAGGAGGGTTTTTAGGGGGGTCCAGTCACAGTTACTGAGTAAAGTATTGAGGACCTCAGGAGATAAATTTTTTGTGTTTCTAGTGGGCTTATAGTTACTGGTTTTGCATATACTTGTTCTACTAAGATACATTATGTTGTGGTCACTTAAGGTGTCTGGAAGATTGCCTGTGTGGGAATACAATGTGGGATTGTTAGTTAGGACCCAGTCAAGGATGTATTCCCTTTTAGATTTTTTATCACATCTAGTTGGAATTTGGACTAGCTGCTGGTAGCCATGGAGATCTATTAGATTACTTGGTGGTACTGATATACAGGTGAACCAATCTAGGTTGAAATCCCCAAGAATAAGGGTTTCTTGTGAGTATATGGAAGAACACCAGGATAAGAAGTCTTCAAGGCTAGCAGGTGTATACCCAGGTGGAATATAGATCACAATTGTGGTGATGACCTTTTTAGGGTGAAGTTAAAGTTGTGAGATAAGCATGTCCCAATTATTGGGGGAGGGGTAGGAGTTTGGTATTTGATGTAAAGTTAAGTTGGACTTATACAATAAGGCAGTTCCACCCCATTTACAAAGTGGTCTGTCTTGTCTAATGATATTGTAGCTGGTAGGGAGAACGTCTGAGTTAGTTATGTTTTTATTTAACCAGGTTTCTGTTAAAGCAACTATGTCTGGGGAGTAGTGTGCTACTGTGGTCTGGAGTTCAGGTATTTTATTTTTGATACTTCTAATATTAAAGTTACCACATCCAAGGAGGCGACATCTTTATTCTATACTCCTGCCCCTGGCTGCTGTGCATCCCTGGCTCTAGCATTTGCGGTTTCCTACACTTGTGTTCCTGCCTATCCTCCTTCTCCTCCTGAATGCACCCTAACAGAAGTCCATGCTGAGAACCCATATACAAGGGGCATTAAATCAACCTAAAATCCCATCTGCTCCCTACCAGGACATTTCAGAGAAACTTGTGTTCCTGCCTATCCTCCTTCTCCTCCTGAATGCACCCTAATGGAAGTCCATGCTGAGAACCCATATACAAGGGGCATTAAATCAACCTAAAATCCCATCTGCTCCCTACCAGGACATTTCAGAGAAAGTATGCATACTGCTTATCCATCTTGTAATTTGTAAAGGTAGTACATACTTTTTAGTAGGTTGCAGTGTGCTCCCTTGCCAGGCCAGCCAGCAGCCAGCTCTTCCCCTTTCCTTATCTATTTAAATTGTCCCTACTCTCCCTCCCATATTTTATTTTACCCTTCACTGAGTCTTATAATCCCCTTCCATCCCCTAACTGATATTCCCCGTAGGTATCTCTGTTACACTCATCTAAACTGCCCACTAGGTGGCGCTCCTTTACCTTCTTGCTGTCTCTACTACTTTTTCCCACTTGGTACCTTATTTTCATTCTTCAGTGTTTCATAGATATCTCTCCCACTGCTCTCTCCCTCTTTATTCTCCCAGGACTACCTATCCTCTTCCTCCACTCCACATATTCCCATCTCCTCTAAGCTCAAAGCCTCTGACCCTTCTATACTGTCATTTTAGTACATATCTCCATTCAACTCCATTTCACTGTCAGTCTTCGAACTTAAAATATATCTCTGCAAACTTACCTTCTGGCTCTCGCACTCTACTGATTGTTTTTCCTCACATTTTTCTCCTTCCTTTGGCTCTTCCCGCTCCGTTCGCCCTGTGGGCTCACTCTGCTCCCCTACCCTGCCCCCATTTCCTACCCGCCCCCAGCACCTCTACCTTTATACCTCTCATAAGGCCTCCCACATATACCAAATAACTAATCAGAGTCCTTCCCTCATTACCCCTCCCACTCTTACTCCCCCACCCCACTATACCTCACCTTACCAATTAACCTATCATAATCCTTCTACTTACTACCCCTCCCACCCTTTCTCAGCCCACTCCATTACATTTCTCTTCTCATCACATATATTCCCTTTCTCTCCCCTGCAAATACTACCAACCCCATCCTTTTCCTAAGCCCCCCACCCATTTTGCCTGCACAACTCCACAACTTCTATCTCTTCAACTTCCCCTTGCTGAACATGCCATCCAAAATCCTTCATACTGTCTATGTCCCAGCCTCACTTCTTATACTACTCATTCTTCTTTATTATGCTACTTCCTACTCTCACAAAATACCCTTCTCCCTACCTCCTACACAAACCAACCCTTGTACTCACCTACAACCATCTCTATCTACCCACTACAACAACATATCTTCCACTCTTATTCCTCCCAAAACACTGTACCTTTTCCATTCCAAAAACTTCACTGTACCAAAAACATTCACTCTTATACTCCTCCCACCCCCTAACAGCTTCTTACTTCATAAACCCAAAAGACTAAGAGTTACTTCCAATAATGACCTAGTCTTATCTGGCGATATTCACCCCAATCCTGGCCCCTGCCCCACTACTAACAACTCCCCCAACCCCTTTTTCTCCCACTGGAAACAATCATAGTCCCCTTCCCACTTCCATCACTTCCTCTCCTAACCCCCTTAAGTTCTTCACTATCAATGCTCAGAGCCTAAATAACAAATTACACCAACTACAAGCTTGGATTTGCCACAACCAACCTGACATCTTAGCCATCTCTGAAACCTGGCTAAAACCCCACCTCGCCAACTCTGAAATCTTACCTCCTGGTTTCCAAATCCTCAGAAGTGACCGATTAAATAAAAAAGGTGGAGGCTCTGCAATAATCTTCTCTAACCTCCTCTCCCTGATCCCTTTACAAGTCCCAACTCCACAATTCAAAAATGCTGAACTTACAGCCAGTCTACTACGACTAAATAAACATAAAAGCATCTGCATTATCTCCTTTTACATATCCCCAGGTGACAACATCACTACCCTTGAAAATATTCTTTACTGGGCCTCAACAGAAATCAGATTCGAAACCTACATTCTAGGCGACATTAACATTGATTGGAATAAAATCAACTCTCCTTCCTCCTCCCAATTCATTAACCTCTACAACTTCACCCAAGTAATCCACTCAACCACCCGGCCTAACAAAAACAATCCCCCAGGATCCATCATTGACTGGATCCTAGTCTCTCATCCAAACAAAATAATTCTTTCTGGCACTATCCCTGACACCTTCAGTGACCATCTCCCCACTTTCATACACCGCTCAGCTAACTCCACCCAATATCTACACCATTACATCCACACTCGTAATCTCAGCAACTTCAACCCCACAATCTTCTCAAACATTTTTAAACATACTAACTGGCTGATCCTAAATACTCTTCCTCTAGACAACGCTGTAGAACAATTTAACTCTATCTTCCTAAATACTCTTAACTCTCTAGCCCCACCAAGAAACAAACAAGTCAAAAAAAAAAAAGGGAGTATAGCAATGGGTCTGTAGTTATTAAGTTCAGTGGAGGTCCTGCCTTTATGTATGGGTGTAACATAGGATATTTTCCAGAGTTTGGGCACATAGTTTTCAACAGTTGATCTGTTTATGAGTGTGGAGATTGGGATAGCAATAGCATCTGCTGTGAGTCTCAAGAAATAGCTGGGGAGTAAGTCATCTGCTGTTGATGAGATTTTTGGTTTGGAAAACATGCTTTTGATTGAAATGGTGGAAACTGTTTTGAGGGTAAAGCTTGTATTAGTGTTATTTGTGTGTGTGGGGGTTAGTGAGGTTGGAAGTGTCCTGTGATAGAATTGAGTTCACAAAGTGGGAGATGAATTGTGTTTCAATGGGAACTTTAGTGTCAGGGGTGGTTGGTTTGGGAGTAGCCTGTTGGGTGGATTTTAGTAGCTGGTTTACATTTTTCCAAAATTTTGGGGGTTTATGTTGGTATTTAGTTTCTAATGTTGTGTAGTAGGATTTTTTGTCGAGCCTAATGCATTTTTTGCACGGTTGTGCAGTTCTTGGTACTTACTTAGGCTTTGTGTTTCTTTGGATTTTTGATAGTAAAGCCAGGCAGTGTCTCTGGACTTGAGGATTTGTTTGGTTTCTTTACTAAGCCAGGGATTTGTAGAGGTTCTAACCTTGATTTTGCGCAATGTAGTGACAGTGTTTAGGTGTTGTAGAAATGTTTTGTTGAAATATGCTACAGCCTGGTCAAGTAGGAGGGTTTTTAGGGGAGGTCCAGTCACAGTTACTGAGTAAACTATTGAGGACCTCAGGAGAGAAATTTTTTGTGCTTCTAGTGGGCTTATAGTTACTGGTTTTGCATATGCTTGTTCTACTACGTATAAGATACATTATGTTGTGGTCACTTAAGGTGTCTGGAAGATTGCCTGTGTGGGAATACAATGTGGGATTGTTAGTTAGGACCCAGTCAAGGATGTATTCCCTTTTAGATTTTTTATCACATCTAGTTGGAATTTGGACTAGCTGCTGGTAGCCATGGAGATCTATTAGATTACTTGGTGGTACTGATATACAGGTGAACCAATCTAGGTTGAAATCCCCAAGAATAAGGGTTTCTTGTGAGTATATGGAAGAACACCAGGATAAGAAGTCTTCAAGGCTAGCAGGTGTATAACCAGGTGGAATATAGATCACAATTGTGGTGATGACCTTTTTAGGGTGAAGTTGAAGTTGTGAGATAAGCATGTCCCAATTATTGGGGGAGGGGTAGGAGTTTGGTATTTGATGTAAAGTTAAGTTGGACTTATACAATAAGGCAGTTCCACCCCATTTACAAAGTGGTCTGTCTTGTCTAATGATATTGTAGCTGGTAGGGAGAATGTCTGAGTTATGTTTTTATTTTACCAGGTTTCTGTTAAAGCAACTATGTCGTAATCTCAGCAACTTCAACCCCACAATCTTCTCAAACATTTTTAAACATACTAACTGGCAGATACTAAATACTCTTCCTCTAGACAACGCTGTAGAACAATTTAACTCTATCTTCCTAAATACTCTTAACTCTCTAGCCCCACCAAGAAACAAACGAGTCAAAGCTAATTCTGCCCCTTGGCTATCCAAAGAAACAAAACAAATCATGCATCAAAGGGACAAATCCTGGAAGCTATACCAGAAAAATAAAATGCCTTCATCCCTGCTCCAATACACCCAACTCCGCAACCAAGCAAAAAAACTAATCATCCTGGACAAAAAAAAACTACTACAATAAACTTCAGTCCAATCATAACAAGAACCCAAAACAGTTCTGGAAATCAGTTAATTCCCTTCTCCATCCAGGATCCAGGAATAATCCCTGCCCAGACGCTAGTATAACAGACACAGATCTAAGCTCTCTCTTTAACAAATTCTTTACTGAATCTATAGCTAATCTAACTAAATCCTTCCCTAACAATAATACATCCAACTCTCTTTCCTTTACACCTAACAACCCCTTTAAATGTCCTCTCAACTTCCAGCTGAAACCTGTTTCAACCACATTTATAAAAAGGCTCTTATCCAAACTAAAGCCATGCTCTAATGCCCCTGACAACATCCCTCCTCCTTCCTTAAATGTGCTGCTGAAGGTATTGCGCTCCCTACCAGCAACTTAACTCACAGATCTCTGAAAGAGTCATACGTTCCCATTCTTTGGCGACCAGCCTACATTCTACCACTTCATAAAGGAGGCAAAAATACTAATATCTCCAACTTCCCAATTGCCCTACTCTCACCTTTATCAAAATCCTAGAAAAATGTGTCCACCACCAACTCATGCCTTTCTTAACCCAGAACCACCTCCTAACACCCACCCAACACGGCTTCCGCCCTGGACACAGCACCATTACTGCCTTATTATCCTTCTTAGAAACAGTCAATCAAGCCAGGGATTCTGGATTACTAGTTTCTACTGTACTGCTAGATCTTTCTAAAGCCTTTGACACCATCTCTCACAAACACCTTCTCTTTCATCTATCAAACCTTCATCTCTCCCCTGATACTCTATCTTGGTTCTCCAGCTACTTATCAGACAGATCTCAAGCTGTCATATGGAAAAACTCTACCTCTTCCTTCTTACCTACACCCACTGGCATTCCCCAGGTGTCCATCCTTGGACCCATGCTGTTCAACATCTTCATAAATAACCTACACTCTGCCATCCCAGACACAACAGTTATCCAATACGCTGATGACTCTACATTAGTCTGTGCCGCCTCTAACCTTCCTGAACTACTGACAAAAACCCAAATAGCTTTTTCTACTACTGAGAACTGGATGCACCAAAATCATCTCTCTCTCAACTCTAATAAATCTAAAATTCTTCTTTTCCCTCCCTCCAGGGCTCTCACCTTCGACAAAAATGCTTTCAAAATCATAAGCCAAACCAACTCTATCATAGAGGTGGTTCCATCTGCAAAACTCCTTGTCATCACCATAGACGAGCACCTTAAATTTGATAACCACATACAACAAAACATAAAGAAAACCCACCAAAAGCTAGGTATGCTCTATAGGAACAATAGCATTCTCTCCAATTCCTCTAGGCATACCTTAGCAATTACCTATCTTCTACCATCTCTACTATATGGAGCCCCACTCCTTACTAGCCTGTCTTCTTCCATCTCCTCTAAACTCGAAATCTGCTATAATAAAATCTCTACATTTGCAACCAAATCTAAAACCTCTACTCACCATTGCCTTTCCCTACAAACTCTGAACTGGCTAGAACTCCCTAACTACCTAGACTATCTCCAACTAACTACTGCTCACAAATTAATATTCTACCCTGATAAATGCCCAGCCCTAACAAACATCCTTCCTCCGTACATCCCAAACAGATCTCTAAGATCTGAGCACCAAAATTTAATCGCCATCCACAAATCCAATCGCCCTGCTGGCCATCTCCTTCTCTCCTACTCTCTTGGCAGGAAATGGAATTCTCTCCCTCCTTCACTTAGAACAACATCTAACTCTGAATCCTTCAAAACCCAACTTTTCTCTTACCTGTCCTCTAAACATAAGTGTTCCTGCTTTCATCCCACTTAAATTTAATTAACTACCCTTATGAACCCTCTATATCCTTTCACTTCACACTACCCTAGAACTATTATTTTTCCATTGCTACTAAATCAAACTTAAGCTACTTCTCAGTTTAAGTAATTCTCTCTCTCTACTCCTTGTATGTAAATATTGTAAATATCAGGTAACCTCAGATCTCTTCATTACAGACAGTTGAAACTTGCTGCTCTGAAGGGAAACTACTAAAAATCTATTTTATCTACCTTCCTTAATGATGTTTTTGAGGTATACTGTGTGCTTTTTGCTTTTTTTTACTAACTGTGTGAATGTAATTACACATGTATTTTTTTTACCTTCAACACTATGTAACTTTGATTGTATTCACATTGCTTTTGGAGCTTTTCTCCCCGGGCCTCCACTGAAAATGGGCACGTTCTGGCCCAGTGGACTTCCCCGGTAATAAAATTGGAAATAAATAAAATAAATAAAATATTTAGCATTAAAAGAAGGTTGGTTTTGCTGCTGTTGTTGATTTGCCCAGGGATGAAGATAGTGGGGGTATTATGTTCTCACAATTGTGTTGGAGCAGTTTGTGTTGGAGAGGATGGATTTGGGCCTGGGTTGGGCTGGATGTCCCCACTTATGGTGAGCCTGGAGTTAAAATGGCGATACAGATGTTGGAGTTTGGTGATAAGTGTGATAAAGTATTGTGTTTTTTTTTGAGTAACAATGAGAGCAAATGTGTTTAGATCTGAATTGGTCTGTTATGTAATTCTTGAACAATTGTGGGCAGATATTATTATAATCTGCGGTGTCTATATATGAGAGTGCATAATATAGTGTTGTGCTACTAAGTTTAGGGATATTGCTAGAGTGATAACTTGTGGAGTTGTAAAGAATTACGGGAAGACAGACTATACGTAATTGCGTGATAGTCATGGTTATAAAGTTTAAGTTTGTTCTAGGTGGAGGTGTGGCTAGGAATTATAGGGTTACACTTTATGTGGATGGATAAATAGTGTGGATTGATGTAATAATGCCTAGTGGGAATGAGAGTGGTTAGGAGTATTGTGTGGTGGAGCAAGTGGGTGTGGTGTAATGTGATCTGACTTGAGGAGCTGTTAGCGTGGAGGTGATGTGAGGTTGAGCTGTGGTTGTGGTTGCAATTACTATAAATGTAGTGGGGGTCGGAGGGAATTGGGGGCAGAGTAGAGAGACCCCGATCATTAGCGAGGGTGAAAGGAGCAGGCCAGAGCCCACCAAGACAAGAGTAATGGGCAACAAAAAGTAAGTGTTACTTTACAAATCCGAACACTTTAACAAATTCCCGAGGTCTAATGGCTTACCAGCAAGCAGAATTCAATTGCTGAAGAGCACTTTTGTCCTGGTGGGAGACTAGTACTTTAAAGATGGCTTCATGCTCAACAGGATTCTAATATTGACTTAGTATTGGGGTAGGGGGATAGCACAAGGGGTGTAAACCAGGTGGAATGCAAAGAAACCAGCCAAACCAGAGGCAATCAGTGGAAATCTAGCAGTGAAGGCCTCAGAGGTGGTGAGTAATAATTCAAACTCTACCTGTAAAGTGAAGGAGAGAAGAGACAGCAGAGTTTATTATGGTTGGGAGTGTGTCTTCACATTGACTTGCTTATTAGTAGCCAGTTTGTGCACAGAGTAGGGAGATACATTAGCAATGAAGGGGAATGTATAGAGATGCAAATAAACAGGTGGGGCTCAAGTGATAAAAACTAAAGCAGAAAGCACTGAGATGGCTGCCTGATGGTTAATTTAATCACAGAGATGTAAATTAAATGTATACTGTCCATTGGACAGTTAGGATTACTGCACTAGCTGGGGGGGGGGGGGCAGAAGGCTACAATAGTCAGTTTTATTAGCACACTGAGAACTACTAAGAAACACTGCTAATGGTATAGCTCCACTCTAATAGCACATGCAAGTAGAATGCCTGGGTGGACTGACCCTGCTCTTGAGGTTCAAAATGTGTATCCTTGTTTAGTTTTGCAATACTGATTCCTTCTTAGACTGTATGGGTGGGGTGGTACCCGCAGACTGCAGAGTTGCTTGAATGTGCTCTGAAGAGAGAGAAAAAAAGAAAGGATGAAGCTAGTAGAATGTGACAAAGACAGGTCAAAGGAAGTAATGAGGAGATAGGAGGGTGTAAAAGATACAAGTCTGAGGATAGTGTGGATAGAGTACTGCTACAGTTTGAGAGTGCTTCAACAGTTACCACATGACAGTGCCATAACTTAGTTTGGAAACAGGTTAATAAATTATGCACAATACATTTATCAGCCAATTATCCTGTGCATACAAGAAAAAGTAAAATTAGCACTTAACAGCACAGCTTGTTAGTTTTAGGGTGATTGCCAGCTGAGTTTCTTTCCGTATGAACATATGATTTGGTACACCATTATATAATGAATGACTGACTTGGTGAATTTTAGTTCCGAAGAAGTCTATTTACAAATGGACAAAAGTGCTTAACTTATGAATAAAATTAGAGTTCTTCAAGTTCAAGAGTATGAGTTTGATCTTTTGCAGAGTTTTTCAAGTTAAAATTGGGATTTAATAAGTATAGTACAAGACTGGATCACCCATGCAATGACTCCTCTTTAAAAATCTTCATTATCAAAGTGGAAGCAACAATTCTCACAACTCTTGCTGCTAGATCTTCCACAAGAGTAACTCCACAGGCCAGAAACAATCAGTTAATAATTTATTAAATGAATGAACCAATGTTAAGCACTTTCATCTTTCACAGCATGAATTCAGACATCATTAGGACCTGTTCCATCCATCCAGTGAGGCATGCAAATATACAAATTTTAGTTTTAACACAACTCATGTTAAAGATAAGAAAACTGTTTTCCCTGTTTGGGATAACAGCTCTACTTCATTTAATATCCAAGTAGGTAACTTTGTCTAACCTGACAAAGAGGAGTTCTAGAGCAGAAGCCTAAGAGCTCACACTGCATGCTTGAAAAAAATGCAGTTTGGAGGATTATCTTGAGATTGGAAGACAGATCTACATTTACCTGGTATAAGTGGAAGCTCAAAAGAAAACTAGGTTGCTGGAAAACTGGATGTTAAACTAAGTGCCAGTGTTATCCTGAAGGAGGAAAATGTTTTCTTATCTGGAAGATAAGCTGTATTAAAACTGAAATCCATCTATTTTTATGTATCATTTCAGGGACTAAGCAGGTTGTGATGATATCTTAAGTCATGCTGTAAAAAACAAAAGTACTTAACCTTGGTTTGTTTGTTTAATACATCTTTAACTGATCATTTATGGTTATGAAGTCATTCTTGTAGAGGAACAAGTTGTGGGAATTGTGTGGATTATTTGTTTATTTTCCTATTGCTACTGTTTTTTTGCTAATTATCAAACTGCAAGTATCAAATTCTAATGTATTTGGCTAAATTTAACTCTACGGTTTACATACAAATAGACCTTTGATGACAATAGTTGTTTTTTTATATTCTTGTTCTTTGCAGGGAACTATTAATTTCATAGGTTTATAGGTAATACCAGGCTAGCTGACCATGTGGGCCATTTTAAGCTTTGACAATTTCCTTTCAAAGATGAAAATTAAACTCCCTACCTTGCATTTGTGAGGGAAACGTCTTAAACATTATACTAAACCCCAATACCTATTGAATGTTTGGAACATTGAATGTCTATAATGCCAGAAGAAGTTATTGAGTAGCCATGTGATTGTAGAATTTCAGCATTACTTTGTGGGAGGTTGTGGTACAGTGGGGAGTGGGAATTTTCTCTTTCCCCACTGTTATGCACTCTCAGAGTTAATATATATAAGAGTTTACATATTAACATATTTTTGATTTTTATATTTTGTGACATGTATTGGAACATTAATGCTCCTGTTCATGTTTTTAAGTATTTTATTATTTTTATGAAGACAGCACAATTAAATGTTTTATTAGTGTGTTTATAGTATCATGCTTTGCAGAACACATTTCAGAATTGTGTAATAATTGCCATGTGATGTTGTAAGAACATATACAATGAAGATGGTATATATGTACATAAACCAATTGTTAAAACCAGGACAAGCCACTACTCCAAACCCATCCAAAACAAGCTCCCCAGACAATATTGCTACACAATTCAACAAGCACTTCATTAACTCTATACAATCCCTAGCTAATAATGACACTAGTTCTCATCTTTCATTCCCTACATTACAGGAACTAAACCCGTCTTTCCACTTTAAGCCTATTCAGACTGATAGCATAAAAAAACTCCTACCTAAACTGATAACTTCATCACTTGCTACTGACCACCTCCCAAAGAAATACCTCAGGCTAGCATTGCCTATGCCATACTCCTTTTAATCAACTGGGCCATCACTGGACCAAATATGGACCGAAACTTTGGAAAATGTCTTACATAATCCTCCTGCACAAAGGTGGAGACTCCACTGATTTCTCTAATTACAGGCCGATTGCCATCCTCTCACCCATAGCTAAAATACTTGAAAAATGTGTTCGCACTCAAGTCCTTGACCATATCCTTAAAACTTGAGTATGGCTTACCCTTTTTTGCTATCTGTTCTAATAAAAACATTCAACTGTACAGACCTTATCTAATAACATATGGCACTAATAATAATTCCTCTTGCCTAGAGCACCATGGCCTTACTTTTTCCAAAGCAAGCAGGCTTAAATTGCAAGCTATATCTAGCCTACCTTTGGGCTTCCAACTATTTAAATTACACAAACAAAAGCCCATTCTTCAGTTTCACTGAAAAAAGTCACTACCGAACCAAACTACTGCCTCAGAAACCAGGGTACAGTAGACCTACTCTCCAAGCACCATCTTCTAAACGGGTCTATATCATATGAGCGAATGGCACAAATTGCGAACGCTCATAATATCGTAAGTACTGGACCTCGAACTTCCTATTGTGGGGGGCTGTGCCCACCAGACCCCCTGCTAAATATATATTCCAACCCTGAGATCGCACTACAGTGAGGAAAGGGAAAATATCCCATTCTTCTCTGTACTGTGATCTCAGAAAAAGCACTTCTAGGTCCGGTACGTTCGATATTATAAGCGTTCGCAATTTGTGCAATTCACTCATATGATATAGACCCCTTCTAAACGATATTGCTCTCACTCTTTCTTCTTATTTGCTCCAAATCTGTGGCAATCTGTTGCTCACTATCTCCCTCAGCCTGCTGCCTATGCTACATTCAGGCCCTAACTCAAAATGTATTAGTCTGAGCAATATCAATGCAAATGCCAGAATGCAGGACATATCACTTAATCGTTACTCTGCACTAGGTTTATTATTTCTCAGATCACCCCATTTACAGCACTGCTATACCAGTTACCACCATGTTTCGATTTCCTGTACATATGTACATAGCTTTTCTTGTCTTTGCTCATGCTCATCTTACGTTTACATTTTTCACACCATCAGTTTCCCTCGACTCTGTGTCTTTACCATTACATATCTCTTGTCTTGCCCTCTAAACGCATTGTATTATCCCTGCAATTTCCAAACCTAAACCTTCTGGTCATTCTTTTCTTGTTTCTCCTCTGATTCCACTTTTCCACTTGTAATGTACACCAGAACATGGTGTGGGTACACCTGAACATGGTATAACGTTTGCACATAGAAAATCTTTTGCCTGTGACAAGTTTGTTTAAACTTTGGCCTCTGCTGTTGGTAGTAATTGTTAGATTTTATGCTGCTACTATTTTGAATGCAACCCAGTCAGGACCTGTAGCTGGTCAAGCTGTGAGATCAGTGCTCTGCCCCAGTAATCAAAATGTAAATAAATAAAATTCAGCTAAAGTCTAACAATTCCTTCCCATAATACAAATTATGAATGCTTTTTGTGGCCTCCTTTACTACCCTCGATTCATCCTGTGTACCTTCAGATCCTTTTGTGCTTCCCTGCATTTACAGTGGGTTTTGGTCTTCTCTTTGGTCCAGTCCACCAAGCTGCTTGTACCTGTGTGGCACTTTTTTGTAAAATTTGACTCTTGCCCTGAGGCTGTAAGATATTGCCATTTAACTTCAACACTCACTAAATTTGGACTGCCCAAAATCCACAAAGATTTATGTAATCCGCCAGTGAGACCTATTGTGGATAGTAGGGGATCCATAACACAGCCTATTGCTACGTTTTTAGATCTTCAGTTAAAGAATGTACTACAAGGAGAAGTCCATTTATGTAAGGACTCATGGGACTTTATGGAAAGAATAAACAGCCTTGAATACTCTGACATAGGGGTGTTTCTGTCCATCGATGTAAGAGACCTATACACAGTTATAGCACACAAACTAGGGGTTGAGTGGCCCTGTGATTATTTTGTGGAAAAGAGAACAGCTCAGAATAAAGTTAATGTATATAAACAACTGATAGAGACTGTGCTATACAATAATTTTATTCTATTTAACAACGAGTTTTATTTACAATTGGAGGGTGTGTCGATGGGTTCAGCATGTGGGGGCCTATATGCTAATGTAGTAATGCTCCAATGGAAAAAGAGATTTCTAATTACTTCAATTCACCCTACTCTTCATTTTGCAAATGTTACGTGCAGTTTTTGGATGATATTTTTATTTTTTGCACAGGTCCTTCTGAAAAAATTCCTGAGTTTATAGACTATGTGAATAACTCGACAAGATTTTTGAGGTTTACCCACTCCATTGGCCTTGATGAAATTTCATATTTGGACATTAGATTGATGAAAGACAGGGAACAGGAAATATTTAAATCGGAAATTTTTAGGAACGCTATGTTCTCAAATAGTTATTTGCACTATGAAAGCACCAACCCTTACAAACAAAAAAGAGCTGTGGTTAAAGGGCAGTTTGTAAGGGCTGCACATATGGTCACTTTCTTTAATAGTTTCTTAGATGAATGTGGACAGGTTGTAAGACATGTTAATTTGTAGGGGTTATCCAGCTAGTATTGTAAGTGAGGTCATGTTGGAAGCAATCAACAAGCGTGAAAGGGGGCATTTCTTGCCTATCTTGAATCAAAAGGCAGGGAATTGTACTGTGGACAACATTTTGGACAGTAATATAGAAAATACACAATGCTTTAATACACTGAATTTGGAAAGTGTGGAGTCTAGGGAACTGAGTAATTTTAATTCTGCATTTGCTACTACGTTCAATAGTTCCAGTAGGAACATAGCTGATATACTGTCCAAGAACTGGTTGGTAATGATAAACAACAAGGATATAAGGGAACGTGGGGAAAAACCTTGCATTGTATACAGAAAGAATAAATGTCTAAAGTCTATTTTAGAAACTAGAACAAAGGGACATGACAGTGGGAGGTTGAGTAAGTATGGTAGTTGTAATTATTGCCCATACACACAAGAAGGATGTAATTTCAACATTAATAATATAAAAGTGAAACTGAATCAGAAATGCTCATGTAACACTAAGAGAGTGGTGTATTGTGCACTCTGCTTAAAGTGTTGCTGTTGTTGTTGTTGTGTCTTTCGGCTTTTCCCGGTTAGGGGTCACCACAGCGGAACTTTGGTCCGCTAATGATTGGTAGTTGATTTTTACGTGCCGAGTTACCAGCCCTGACACACAACCTTCAACAAAGGTACGCCCATTCACGCATGTCTCCACGTAGAAGACGCTCTAGCTGAGAATCAAACCGGACAGCGTCTTACTGTGAGGCGACAATGCTACCGCAGCACCAAAGTCCTTGTTTTTATACAGGCAAGCTGGAAAGAAAATTCAGGAACCACATTTAAGAACATCTTAGGGATATAAAAAACAAAAACGTAAAGAATGCATTGACCAAGGATTGTATGGAACATGTTGACCATGGTTTTAAATTTATTTATCATTAAGACACTTACTCCAATCCTAAGAGGTGGTCCATGGACACTAATTTTGTAAAAACATGAGCCTGTATGGCAACTGAGAACTATTGCCACATGGTGGCCAGGGTTAAATGATGCATTCTCTTTGTCCTGTTTTCCAAAGCTTAAGGCATTAGGAAAATTAATTTATTTTATTTTATTTTATTGAGTGCTTTTACATGAGTTCATGCTAATACTGTTTGCTATATTTATTATACTTATTATATTTATTGTATCTGTTATATTATATTTTTGGTACTAGTTTTTATTATTACATACAGGTTCTTAATAGTTTTTAATAATTTATATTCATAGAGTTATGAAGTTTTTATGCTTTGCTATGAACTGAGTGTGCTTTTGGGCACGTTTTAATATTAATTAGGGGTGTTGTATTAGTGATATAAGCTGAATTTAATATTTAAGGAGTTTTTATCCCTATTTCTTTGTCTTAAGAAGTCTCTGAATTAGCAGAGACGAAAGCGCTTATCTGATTGTGTTTTATCTTGTTTAATAAAAATTTTCATTATACTACAGCGGCTTGTGGAATAAGAACGGATTGTTTTACATCATTGTGATCCCCAGCTCTGCTTGTGCTAATTTTCTTGCTTACTTGTGACTCATTCATTGATTTGGACCTTCTATGCTCATGTTATAGATTACTGGTTAAAGCTGCAGTCTTCTGTTAGGGCACTAGACCTTTAGCAGTCCTAAATCCCTGATCTGCCAGCTCGAGATCATTCAAAATGTCTGTCCACCACACTATCAGTACTTTGTGTGGTAGGAGTAAGATTTTTTTACAACACCATGTGTGTGACCTCCTACTTTAGCCATTCTATTACCATTATCAGCTTGGACTCTTCAGATACACATGATTTTTAACTAAATCATGAAGATAGCGCTTTATAAAACTAATCATCTCTTGCTACTCTTTTACTCTCTACTGGCTAATTACTTTTAAGTTCACTTATCTTGTTTACCCTTCAAGTTTTATTTTTTACAGTTGGAGAGTTATCAGGGTTCTTTCAAAAGTTTTATCTTTCCTTCACGCCTCACTAGTGTAGTGTGCATTTCCACAATCTTAGCTTCCATGATACGGGTGAATTCCTTAAACCTTACAGACTCTGCTCAAACAATTCAGAATTCATCTTTCCCCTTGGCCTTTTCAAATGCAAGCCATCCACCTTGTTCAACATCTGAACAGCTTTCACCTCCATAAATGCATCACTCTGTCCAAGATACAGACCTTTAAATACAGCCTTAATTTTTATTTTATTATAGTCACTCAAAACCAAAAGAGAAAGACTTCTAATAGATTCCTAAATATTCACACGGCCATTTTTGTCAGGCTTCCTAATGCCCCCTTAGAGGCAGAATTGGTATTTTTGATAATAAATTTTATTTAGATCAAATATAAATTATCAATAAGGATAATGAATACTAGGGGAAGTTTAGTAATAAATTGCATGAATCAATATAAACAAAATATAGATTTCTTCTTTAGGATTAATTCATGTCACATGTAATAAACAAGGGTGTTTATGATTTGGATTAGGTTGCATATCCTAGGTAGACATTTTTTGAATGGTTTACCCAAAGTGCACAGGAACATTTCCTGCCTGCCTTTAGATCTTTTGTGTCTAATCATGATTTCCAAACAGTGCCTATTGCTCTATATGCAGATAGTTTAATTAATACATTTCTTGACAAGGCAAACTGATACATTAGAACTGCACAAAATGTCCTATTGTGACTTAAACAGCTCTCAGTACTGACTCTGTGACATTTTTATTGATATAAGCATACATGAAGCTGTACTGACCATGATAATAATGTTGCTGCTAAAATAAGACAAAAATTCTACAAGCCTTAGGAGACATGGTTTTGAACCTCTGTAATATTTTTCTGTTTGACAGATCTGTCTACCAGCAAAAAAGGATACCACTGGGAACGCTACCCTGACTTCCAGTTATGCATCTACTAATATTGTACAATGACGTTGTGAGGATTTATTTTAATGCAGTTTTAGTCTTTTGCTGCATACCATTTCAGATTTGCTTTACTGGTAGCATTATTACTGATTAACGGTCTTTTAAATTCTAACACCAGTGTCTGATTTGACTTTAAAATTCACGGTATTTCGTCTTTGAATGAAAAAATATTCAGTTCTGCACATCATGTAAATACATGATTTATAGAAAAAAGTGAATTTTTTTAGAACATTGCAGTACTGTAGATCACATCTTAACCATACAGAGTATACAGAAGAATGGCTAAAAATCAAATTCGTAAAATTCTTAGATGAAATGGTGGAGAGATTTAAGTAAAAAATGTCCGATATTTTGTTTTACTCACGTTAAAGATATTCAAGAAATGCTTTACATAGAAAAGAAAATTGTGCCACACCTGACAAAAAGGCATAAAAACTGACTTTCAGTATGAAGTTTTCTGTCCGCACAAAGTAAGAGAAGTTTTAAACTCATGTTGCCTATTAAAGCTAGCAGTTCTGAAATAGTAAGAACTGTTCCTGATAAAGTGAGTGCACCAATACATTTATTAGCAACAAGAACTGCACCTTAGGTTGCTTTCATGCAGCATGCAGCATGCTGTAGCCCCAGTCTTGTCTCTAGTATGGGGAATAAAATCATAAATGGACAAGGGGCAAAACATGTAGAAATGTCTCATGTAAATATGTCAAATGTGTCATGTATATATGTCTGGCGGACTATGATCATGGTTATACAGGCAAACAGACAAAAAGGTAAACACAGACATACACACATGCACATATTGCCTCCCTATCACATATAGATCAGTTCATTTTATAACACTGGCATTATAGAAGGTCTAACTGCATATGGTCAATATTCAGTAATGCAGAAAAAAAAAATCTCTGCCCCCCCCCCCCCTGCATCCCACATATTACCTGCAAATTATATATAGTAACTTCCCAACTGCACTACAGTGGAGAGAGTGTAAATTCATGGATCCTCACCATACAACAATCAATACAGGAAACACTGAATTTTCAGAAAGCCAATCATATGTTCTCTCTACTGCATAAAGTTTGACTTTCCAAAAAGTTGAGCTATGGAAGGGAAACTCAGGTAGACATCACTTTCTACAGGAAAAAGTTTGACGTCTAGAAATGTGAACCATATTCTTCTTCATAACTTTAAATCACATTAGTATTGATTGAAATCTACCTCTCTATCTGCATGAAATATATCTCTCTACTTGCACACAATGGCCAACTTATAAATGTAATTATTATCTGCATGCACACCTCTGTGATACTGATTCAATTCTATATCTGTCGGATATAAATGTTTACTGGTAGAGCCTACTATGTGCGCCACTGGTTCTGAGGATAGTTATTACAATCCTATATCTGTCAGATGTCACTGTGAACTGGCAGAGCCTACTAGTGTGCACTGATTTTGCAGATAGTTATTACAATCCCATATCTGTCAGATATCACTGTGAACTGGCAAAACCCACTATTTGTGCCACTGATTCTGAGGGTAGTTATACCAGTCCTATATACATCAGATATCACTGGAAAATGGCATAATCCACTATATGTGCCACTGGTTCCACAGACAGTTATAACAATTCTATATCTGTCAGATACCACTGTGAACTGGCAGAGGCCACTATGTGTGCCACTGAATCTGAGGATAGGAGCCCACTATGTGTGTCACTGGTTATGGGGACAGTTCTACCAATTTTTCAGATTAGTAAAAACAAGCGAGGGTGACTCTATATATTTTATCTGTAAATCGAGCCAGTGATGATGTTCCTTCAAGTACACACAAACACACACATAAACTAAGGTTAGAACTTGATTGGATAATGAAGATCACACACATAAACTAAGGTTAGAACTTGACTGGATAATGAAGATCACACACATAAACTAAGGTTAGAACTTGATTGGATAATGAAGATCACACACACATAAACTAAGGTTAGAACTTGATTGGATAATGAAGATCATACACATAAACTAAGGTTAGAACATGATTGGATAATGAAGATCACACACACATAAACTAAGGTTAGAACTTGATTGGATAATGAAGATTACACACATAAACTAAGGTTAGAACTTGATTGGCTAATGAAGATCACACACATAAACTTAGCCAATACAGCTTGGAAAATCTGACCACTGTTATCACTGTGTTGAGATGTATAAATGCCAGTTAAGAAGTATGAAGAAATGCTATTAGAGTAAAAATCAAGATGCTCAGCATTTGTGCATCTGCTCATGGTTAGGGTATTTACTAATATGCTTACAAAGTGCATGCTATTATTACCTTTCCTCATATTGTATAAATGTTCATAATTATGTTCTCCTAGAGTTTTCTCTGTTTTCCCCAAATAAACACTAGGGCATTGTTAACAAAAGTCCAAATATGCAACACTCCTCAACCACAATTATAGTATTGGGATATTTTTATGTTATTTTGTCTGACTGTAATATGCTCACTTTCAAAAATATAGCTACAGTGATGACAACTACCACATTTGAATGCCCCCTTATTAGCTCTTAAGCTTCCAGTTTCATAATGGGGTCCTTCCAAACAATTTTTAAAACTCTTGCCGCATTTAAAAACAATATAATACCCCTACCTCTCCTGTCACACAAACCAAATTACTAGGGGTCATCATTGACAATAATATGAAATATGACAAACACATAGCTCATACAATAACCAAAATCAACAAAAAAATAGATACTCTTTACAGATGTAAAATCTTCCTAACCAGCAACAGTAAAGTTACCCTAGCTCATACCCATCTTCTCTCTACCTTACTGTATGCTTCTCCTGTCCTAATTAATTTAAACAAGAACTATTTAAAGAAATGTTATCAGTATGCTCCAACAAAATAGCAAAATTTGCCACAAACTCCTCCTACCGCACCCACCACTGTCAGGCCCTAAAACAGCTTTCTTGGCTGGAGCTCCCTAACACCTTAGCTCTAAACCAACTTCTTCTAGCTCATCATATACTGTACCAACCTAAAAAACCCCAGCCTTACAAGACATGATCATCCTCTACTCCAATAACCGAGAACTTAGATCCACTAACAAGGCACTAATCGCAATCTCCAAAAGCCGTTACAGCTCTGGTGACTCGCTGTATTCTAGCAATATTGCCAAGACTTGGAACTCCTTACCACTACAAATCAGGTTACCACCTAACAAAATCATCTTCAAAAAACAGCTGATTTCCAACCTAAACAAATCCTGGACATGCAACTGCCTAGCACCTGGGTGACATATTCTAACTCCTTTCCCCTACCAACTATCCAACCTCTTTAAAACTCCCACAGATGCACTATATATTATCACACGTCACTTACCAACTTACTGTGGCCTACTCCCCACTGCCCCATCTATACTCACTATCTCTTCCCTAGACTAAGTTGAAAAGCTTTCCCTTAAAATGTCAGTGCACCTCATATGAACTTGTCTATATTCTCTTCCCTTTTTAGTTTTCCTTTCTTGTCTTATCTTCAAATGTTACTAGCTGCTATACTTTTAATTGTATGTCTAAATCTTTATGCTTATGTAAATATATTATGCAATCATATGTTATTATCTGCTATATTTTTTATAAGTGAATGTGTAAACCACAATGCTCATGTAAATGTCTTATGTATAGTATGTTAGCAATTGTTCTGGAACTTTTTTCCCTGGGCCTCCACTGAAAACGGACAGATCTGTCCAGTCAGACCTCCCCAGTAAACAAATGTAAAATAAATAAATAATAAATAAATGGTGGGCTTATCACCTACTTTATCTAAACATTTTCCCATTGTTTACCAAAATAATCCAGTTTCTGTTCAAAATTTCGTGAATGAGACCATGATACATGCTGTAAGTCATACCAAGGCCCAATTAAAAGAATGTAAAATTGTGTTCTTTTCATTTTAACCTAATCAAAAATAACATTTGATATTTGTACAGAGTATCCCCTTCTTAATAACTTTTAGAACTGTATATTCTGAAACCATCCTTGCTAGGCATACCGGTTGCCTCCTAACTATGCTTTTTTTCTGGCGGAAGGGATGACAACATTTACAATGCAAAGTAGAATTGAAATAGGTTGGTTCCCAGGAAATATTAGAGAACATTTTGTTTATTTGATATTTGGTGATATCAGTGTCCAAGTAGAGCATTTTATGCACACTGGACATGTGGATACCTAAAGAAGTTTGTGATAGTATTTATATAATTTAAAAATTCTGTTATGGTGTACTGGCCATCTAGCCAGAAAATACATATATCATACAAAATTTTAGTGTGCAGACACCAAGAGTGGGCAAGCATACTGTCAATGGGTAATCATTTGAAGTGTTGGGACCTGCTAGACTGAGTCCTGAAACAGAGAGACTGAATTGCTAAAAAATGCAATTACATATATTAAGTCTGAGAAGGCCATTTCCAGGAATATTTCCTTTGGTCTGAGGTATGGTGATCTTGGAGTTGGTATATATAAGTTCAGGGGGTGTGGAGGGAGGTGTTGTGGGGGCTTCACCCTTGCAAAAAAGAAGTTTAAAAAAGAAGAATGATCTTCAAGATTTGATCTTCTCCAAGAGTTTGGTCTTTTTTTCAGGCTGTCGGCACTCTGCATTTCAAGTTATGACATTTCAGTAGGGAGCCCTGTCAAACATAAATATTTTCTTCCAATGTGCCATACAAAAACTTGAAAATTCTAGGGCACAGGCAGCCCCCATGGCTATCCCTGTTTGTTGAAAGTACAGAACCTCAAAATAGACACAATTACTTTAGAGTACCATATCCATACGATCTGCCATCACATTAGCATGCTTTGCAGAAACATATCTAGATTGTCTTAGAAAATCTTGTAACCATTCCAACCAAATTCAGTGTGGAATAGTACTGAACATGTCTTTAGCATCAATAGTAACAAATACTGTGTCATTGGAATACATATCACTGCTCACTTTTCTAAGAAAATCTCACAAGTGCTTTAAAAGATATGCAAGATCCCCACAGGCATTCTTTAATTTGATGTTCAAGTACTTTGTAAGTGGATCAGTCTTTGATCTCCCTGCATCCGCAATCGACCATGTGTGTGCATGTGTGTGTGTGTGTGTGTGTGTGTGTGTGTGTGTGTGTGTGTGTGTGTGTGTGTGTGTGTGGGGTGGGGGGTGTTCAAATAGATCCTTGGAAATTGTGGGTTTTTAACCTGCATATGCATATGATATAATAACACATCAATTTTAGTGGTCAATATTAGTTTAATTTTGTGATACTTTCTCATATGAAGCATCATATAGCATAGAATTCATCTTGATAATATAATTTGACTGAGTCATAATAACTAGACTTCACCCTTTATCAGGTTTTATAACTATACTACTTTTATTATGACAAATATTATCTAATAGTTGCTGATCATGTTTGGTCATTTTATACTGTGACGCCCATGCACTGGCCCAGCAATCAAGGAGCCTCAATCCTCACCACTAACACCAGTGAGGGGCATCCACATTGAGAAGGATAACAAATACACGCACAGTAAAGTAAAATTTCCCTTAATAGAACACAGAGATCACAGTCAGCCTGGGGCTGGCTTCTCCCTTTCTCTAAAGGTCCCCAATAAGACTCCCCACTGGTGCAGCTTTAGGGTCCAGATCTCAGCCTAGTGGGCAAGCTAAAACCTCCAGCACCCTCTCTGTCCAACCAGTGCTTCGTGTCCCTGCCCAAGTAGCTGACATGCACACACTTTGAGATAAGAGTTTATACCACCACACAGACACTCCTGGGGAAGGCTTGCACAGGTTCTCCAGCTGTGCCCCTTTTACCCAGACTATACAGTAGAAATCACTGCTACTACCCAGCTAATATTTATCAGCTACTCAAAGACCCTTATTAAAAGGGTGTCTAATTACTACTGTGCAATATTATTATCCAAATATTAAGTGGGACTGAACAGCAAAGCTTATTTGGAGTGACTTGGTACAGTATCACAATATATATATATATATATATATATATATATATATATATATATATATATATATATATATATATATATGAACAATGTACTCTAGAGCATAAATGATCTCTACACAAAACAGTCAAAGTTGAGAGGTTTAAAAATATTTAATGATAAATAATAAAAACACAAGGCAATACTTCTTACTACACAATGCTAGTCAAGAGTTCAGAGATCACAGAGAAATACTTAAAATAACTCAGTAGAAAAGTTCTGACATCACAGGAAAACAAACTAGTCTAATATCCCTATTTCCTAGCTATAGCTAAGAGAAACACTAAAGTCTAAGATCCTACTTACATATAGATACAAGCAGTGCTGGTGATGTTGGGATGTTCTCAAGACAAATGCTCTAGCTCTCATTCCTTCTGTCCTTAAATTGATAACACAGTACCACTGATTCATTTCAGATTAGATCATTTCTTTCTGGTTCCCAGGCTAACAGACTGTCAGAGGTTAATAGCCCCTTTGATCTTGCAGCTGGTCAGAAACCAGAGCAATAAAAGAAATTATACATGCAAATTCTAGCCATTAGCTCTGGCCTCAAAACAAGGCGGCCATGGTGGTGCAGCGGTTAGCAGTGCCGCCTCACAGCAAGAGGTTCTCTGGTTTGATTCTCAACTGGGATGCCTTCTGTGTGGAGTCTGCATGTCCTCCCTGTGGTCACGTGGGTTTCCTCCGGGTGCTCTGGTTTCCTCCCACATCTCAAAGACATGCAGTAAGTGGATTGGACACTCTAAATTGGCCCTATGTGTGAGTGTGTGTGTGTGTGTGTGTGTGTGTGTGTGTGTGTGTGTGTGTGTGTGTGCCATCTGTGGAAGGTTGGGCACTGGGCTGGCAACTCGACACTGTAAAACTCCACTGTCAATCATGAGCGGGCAGATGATCCGCTGTGGCGACCCCTAACAGGGAAAAGCAGAAAGAAGAAGAAGCTCTGCCCTCAAAACAATAAGCAGAATTCCTTCATCCAGACATATCAGCTCCAAAGTTTGACATCAAAGACAGTCATAAAATGCTTGACTTAGCTTTCTTACAGCAGAGTGCACTGTTTTCACATTTTTTGTGGCCTTTGTTTTGACACTCATGTTGCTAAAGTGGTTAGAAAGACCTTCTATATTGCCCACCTGATCATGAAGGGATTCACATCCAGATCTAGTGAGGTCATTGTTCCCCTGTACTCTTCACTTATCAGACCAATGATCGAGTACAATGCCCGACATCTGCAGCAATTGGAGAGACCCCAAAAGTTCCTCACCAAAAGGATAAAGGGACTCCACAATATAAGATACTCATTTCATATTGTGTTGCAATCCAATAAGGATAGGTTTAATGCTGACAGTACTATTAATGCCAGGGGGGCTATCAGCTATATTTATGTTTATTTCTATGTATTTTTGTATTTTTGTATTTATATACTTGAGAAAGAAAAATGTATTGTATGTATGTATATATATTTACACATATTTTTTTAAAAGTTTTCATCAAATATATATTTTTTTGAAATGTATTTTTAAATATGTCATGTGACTTTGGCTGCAGTCACATGATCTTTTGGCTTGTATAAAAGCAGTTGCTTAGTGCATGTCTGTATTCAGTATTGAGAAAGGGTTATTCCCAAAAGCTAGGAATCATCTCTGTGTCACTGCTGGACAGAGGGACAACAAACAAATGGGCACAGTATTTTTCTAGGCTTATAAATGCCTTAGGGCAGATAGCCTAGTATAAACCTATGAACCTATGAACCTATAATATCCAATGCAGATTTTTCACATTTAAGAGAACAAACCTGTGGCTTGTATTAATATTTACAAATTACATAATTATCTACAAAATTCTATCTGTCTAGGCTGACAGCCTTCACCTATCTTCACACATTTCCCCCCATGGAAAACTCAAGCTAGTTTTTCAAGTGACCCTTGAGAAATGTCGCTTGAGAGCCCATCTGCATTGGCATTGCTAATCCCACTGCGATGCTGCACTGACATATCACATGCTTTCAACCCTAGGCTCCATCTTAGCAACTTGGCATTTTGCTGGCTGGCTTTGCTTAACCATGGTAGGGGGTTGTGATCTGTCACTATCGTGAATTTTCTTCCACACAGATAAGGCTGATGTTTCTGCAGTGCCCACACTATGGCTAGACATTCCTTTTCTACAGCTGCATAGCATTCCTCTCTGGATTGGAGCCTACGACTGAAATAAACTACTGGGTGCTCTTCTCACTCTGAAGAAATCTGGCTAAGTACAGCCCCCACCCATGATTTGAAGCATCCACCTGTACAACAAATTCTTTGCTGTAATCTGGACTGGCTAACACAGGGTATCCTCCCAAAGCTTCATAAAGCTCCTAGAATGCATGCTCACATGCTGGGTCCACACTACCTTATCTGGCCTGTTATTCCTTGTCACGTCTATGAAGGGAGCAGCTATGGTACTATGGTATTCAACTGGGGATGAACTTTCTGTAGTACCCTGCTGTCCCTAAGAATGCCCTCACCTGCTTTTTGGTAACAGATGCAGGCCATGCCTGAATGGTTTTTACTTTAGCAGGTTCTGGCCTGATATTACCACTCCCCACTCTATGTCCCAGGTAGGAGACTTCTGCCATACCCATCTGACATTTGCTGGGCTTAATGGTCAACCCTGCCTTCTGTAGTCTGACCAGCACCTCCCTAACATGCTCTTGCCAGGAATGGCTGTAAATGGCAATATCATCTAGGTAAGCAAGGGCAAACCATCCTGCTCCTGCTTGGATATGATCTACCAGCCACTAGAAATTCACTGGGGCATTTTTCATTCCAAAGGGCATCTTTGTGAACTCATACAAGTCAAAAGGAGCCACAAAGGCTGATTTATCTTTAGCAATGGAAGTCAAGGGCACCTGCCAGTAACCCTTGGTAAGATCAATGGTTGTAAGATACTTAGCCCTACCCAGCTGCTCTAGGGCCTCGTCTGTCCTAGGCATGGGGTAAGGATCTGACTCTGTGTGACTATTTAATTTCCTGTAGTCCACACAGTACCTGGTGCTGCCATCCCTCTTTGGCACCAGCACCACTGGGGAGGCCCAGGGCCTGTTGGACTCTTGAATTACCCCCTAGTTCCAACATTCCCTGTATCTCCTCCCTCAGAATCTGTTTGACTCTCTCAGGCACAGTATAAGGGGCCTGCCTAATAGGTCTTTGGGGTCCTTTATCCACCTGGTGCTGCACAAGGTGGGTGCACCCTGGTTTCCTAGTGAACATGTCCCAAAACTCCTGTAACATGGCTCAGATTTCTCGAACCTGGGTAGGAGATAGCTGCGGGGACATTGCTACCCTTTCCACTGAGGTGTCAGTCCAAGCCTCACTGAGGAGATCAGACACCAGATCTCCCTCAGACTCCACCTGCAATCTACTGCAAATGCTTAGCACAAGGGCCTTCCTATCATGGTAAGGTTTCATCATGTTAACATGGTACAATTTGCGCCCCTGCCACCTGCTTAGCAGTTCCACCATGTAGTTAACATCACTTACCTTTCTTACCACCTTGTAGGGTCCCTCCCAAGCTGCTTCCAGCTTGCTGTGTCTGACAGGAATGAGAACCATTACCTGCTGCCCCCCAGCATACTCCCTAGCTCAAGAATTCCTGTCATACCACACATTTTTCTGTTGTTGGGCTTCTGCCAGGTTCTTCTGGGTCAAGCCCATGAGTTCCCTGAGCCTTGTCTTGAAGGTTTAGGACATAGGCCACAATTGACTCCTTGTGAGGTTCACACTCACCTTCCCACTCATCACCAATTAAATCTATAGGTCCCTTCATCCTATGCCCATACAGCAACTAAAAGGGTGAATAACCTGTGTATTCTTGTAGAACCTGTCTGTAAGCAAACAACAGATGGGGCAAATATTTGTCCCACTCCCTCTTAAACTGGTCTGCAAATGCCCATAGCATGGACTTGATTGTAGAGTTTAACTTCTCAACAAGGCAATTAGTCTGGGGATGATAGGAAGTGGTCTTCAGGTGTTTCATCCCACAGTACTTCTGCAGAAAAGCCAGTAGGTCTGACATGAAACTGGTATCTCTGTCAGTCAGTATTTCTTTTGGGAAACCTACCTTGCTGGAAATCTCTGACAAAGCATTTGCTATCTTTTCTGCCTCAATGGAGGACAGAGTCACTGCCTCAGGGTATCGTGTAGTATAATCCACTACCATTAGGATATACTTTTTCCCTGTGGAACTTGGGGTACTTAGAGGCTCCTCAATATCCATAGCTACCCTTTGAAATGGATCCTCAGTCACAGGCAAAGGCATCAAATGAGCTTTCACCTTGTCTCCTGCCTTGCCTACCTTTTGGCACTGCTCACAGGTCCTGCAGTACCCTGTTACATCTCTGGAAATTCCAGGCCAATAGAAGGTCTGCATAATATATCTCTTTGTATGTCTTATGCCCATATGGCATGCAAAGGGAATATCATGGGCTAGGGCTAGAAGTGGCAGATGGTAGGCTCTAGGCGCTACCAACTGCTGTACCCTCTCACCTTCTAGCCCTCCCTCAGGGGTCCACTCTCTATACAGTAACCCTTTGTCCCATTGTACAGATTCCCCCTTCCCTTGAGAATCAGGTGCCTCACTAGCTACCTGCCTCAGGCCTTGCAATATAGGGTCTGAGAGCTGAGCCTGTTTCAACTCTCTCTTTGTAACCCTTCCCAGCTCCCCTTCCACAGGAAGTCTGGCATCTTCTGACAGTGGTGCCTCACTGTCAACCTGGGTACTACTACTCACCTCTACATTTGCAGTCATTCTGTCCAAGGGAACATCAGTACCCACAAGCAGCTCTGGCTCACCTTCAGTCTCACTGCCACAGCGTAACTTTCTCTCTGAAGTAACCACCTCACCAGTCGTGGCTGCAAGTAAGCGGTCTGCCTGGGTTTCCTCCATGCTACCAGACCCACATGCTTATCACCAAGCCTGACTGCGTGTAGCCACACAAGCGCATAGTACTGCACTTTCAAAATCATTCCTATCTTGCATACTTGCAGCCATGACTGGTGAGGTGGTTACTTCAGAGAGAAAGCTACGCTGTGGCAGTGAGACTGAAGGTGAGCCAGAGCTAGACAGGGGTCCAGGAAAGTAAATAATGTGGGAAGAAATAGCCAGGGAATTGTTATGGCTAGGCCCTAGGGCTGATAGCCTAGTACCAACCTATGAACCTATGAACCTATGAATCAGGACATCTGCAGGGATATCCTCAAACACACCTACTTGATGGCTTCCTTTTCTACCCTCCCAGCCAAGCTGGACCCTAGCCAAAGTTATTTGGAATGAGATCTCTCCTAAAGCTCTGACAGGAGTAGACTGCCCAAGCAAGTAGTGCTCTTCTTTAACCATTGCAGGCTTTACAATGGTTAGGTCAGACGCTGTGTCTCTCTTAGCAATGGCCTCTTTGCCATTCACTACAATAGGATATAACCTTTTATAGTAGTTTGTAGTTTAATACCCTTGTTGTCCCAAGACAACCTACTACTGGCATTTTGCCTTTCCCACATACTGGCTCTCTCACCTTTTGTTCCCCCCCTTGCCTTCGTGGACATCTGTATGCTGCATTGCCCCATTGGTTGCATTCAAAGCATTTAATCCTAGGTCCTGGATGTATACCTGGATTAGTGGTTTCCCCTGTTACTGGCAGATTCTGTTGGTGCAGTCTGTGCTGCCCACCATGGGCTCCTTTAGACCCATGTGCAGTACTGGGGATCGCTTTCCTGTGCTGGGATGCCCTGCTTGCTAGGAATAGGTCTCCCTTCTTCCCCAATTCATCTGACGTAGCACATTGTCTATCAGCTAACCAGATCCTCATGTTCTCAGGCAAAGTGCTAAGGGCTTGTTCCCTCACCAAAAGGTCTGCCAGACCTTCAAAAGTGGGGACCTGACATTCACTCACCGACCTATGAAAATAAGTGCTCAGTTCAGCAACATATTCACACACACTTTCATCTGCCTTGCATCTATGCTCACAAAACTTTTTCCTATACATTTCAGGTGTTAGCTTAAAACATTCTAACAAGTGATTTTTAACAGCAGTATAAAAAAATATTCACAATCAGTAAGTTTAGACAACACAGTTACAGCTTTACCATGGAGTAAGGGATCAGGAACCATACCCAGAGCCTTTGGTCAACATCATATTGTTTACATACCCTCTCAAACATATGAATGAAGCTATTAAAATGATCCCCCTCTTTAAACTGCATAAGAAATTTACTGACCTTTTGTGCTTCTGCGGTCCGGTTACTCCCTTCCCCATTACCTCCATGACTCTGGTAAAGAGTCAGTATCTCTTTTTCATGCTGCCTCTCCTTTTCCTCAGCTCCCAGACATAGCAGATTCTCATTTTCCTCAGCTTGCCACTGTCACAGTCTCTCATTGTCCTCACTCTCTAGATGTCTCAGTCTCTCAGCTGCTTCTGTTTCCAAATGCCTGGCCATCAACTCAAGTCTCTTTAGCTCCAGAAGGATTTTTAAGTCCTCTGCAGAAAGGTTGAGCTATCCATTCTCTGAGTGTGGTATGTCTCCACTGCCAGTCTGATCATCCTCCTGATTGCTGTTTTATGATGCAGCATTGACCAAATCTGCAATCATGTCTGCCTTAGTCAGGTTTCCATGCACCAGTCCCCTAGCCTGGCACATCTCAGTCAGCTGGCTCCTTGTCAGCTTTCCGTACTCCTCT
>NC_056737.1:953013801-953118801 GCF_019279795.1 Protopterus annectens
ATGTGTGGACAATTAACATTTATTGTCTGTTGTTTAGGGGATCTCCTTCCTCCCCCCACTATTATAAATCAGGTAAGTGTTTCAAGAATTTCATGGATGCATTCTCTGTTGGGCCAAGACTTGCCACTGGTTCTGAATCCTTTTGATTGTCTCAGTGGTGGAAAATTGAAATGGGCCTCCTTCTATTCATTATTTGGGGGGGTGGCACATCCGCATGAGTAGTCTCAATGCCTCCAGGTGTATCAATTATTTAATTAACAACCCCTTACTTCCACCTTTAATATTATGAGCGGGATATGCACTCCCATTTTGATATTCAAATCTGCCCGTATCCATCTTTTTCTCTTTCTCACTCTTTATCTCATTACACATCTTGTAAACTTGATTGAAAATATTATTATATCTACACTCAGTATTGGAGAACAAATTATTTCTAGTAATGTAATTGTCGATAGCTGTGATATGAGATTCTAACCTCTCTATTTCTTAATGATCATGCTTCATTCAAAAGTACCTGCATTAATTCATAGTTGTGCTGATTAAATAAGACCAATAACTCCTCGTTTAACTTAGAACCCTCTGGGAGTCCTGTGAGGTGCTTCCAACAATGTAAGCCTTTGTATACTCTCTTAGCCTTAATACACTCCAAAAAATACCTGTTCTACAGTGGTAACTTATTGTTTTTAAGCCACTTCTTATTGATGTTAATTAACTGAGAGCCTAATGTCCCTGCTGCATTGTGTGTTTGGTTAGAAAATTCCATCCGCCACTTAAAGCTACTTTCGGTATTCAAACACACCATCTATTGACTATTAGGCGATTATTGTCCAGAGCTAATAACTCCGCTCTTAGTCAAAGTAATAACTTCCTGCAATTTTTAATGCACATCAACCATATTCAATTAGACAGGATGAATATGAACACTTCTCTTAATTTCTGAGAGGAACATTTTCATAGCAGACTTTTACAAAGTGGGAGTAAAGTCAGTGCTGTTAAGTATAGGTGTACTTTCAAATGTGATCTTCTTCAAATGTACATACATTGTTATAGTTGTGAAAACATTTGCTTATTCTGTTATGGAGATAAGATATATATTTTTGATTATTTAGCTTTAATTCTAGATATGAATATGGGCCGCACTGGTACAGTGGCTAGCGTTGTCGCCTCACAGCAAGAGGTTTTCCCGTTCAATTCTCGGCTGGAGCGCCTTCTGTGTGGAGTCTGCATGTCCTCTCCACAGTCAAATGACATGCAGGTAGGTGTGTGCGTGAATGGGTGTGCTTTCTTTGATGATTGGGTGTCGGGCTGGCAACTCGGCACCGTAAAAATCAACTGCCAATCATTAGCGGACCGGAGTTCCACTGTGGTGACCCCTAACCGGGATAAGCCGAAAGACATACAATTGTAGAGCTGAATATCTGGTTTACTTTGCTTCCTGCACATGCAAAGGTTTTTATACATAGTAAAACTCACTAGAAGTAACCGAGCATAATGCTTTAAGAGTCACAAGTAGAAAATACCTTAACATGCTATGTATATGCATCAGGTTCAAGTCATGTATTTAATTTTAAAGGTGTTCTTATTGTATCTGACATAAAAGCTGGTTAGACAATGTGTTTTGTTAAAGGACACTAACTGGCAGACCAGGTTAAAACACATGCTTTTATAGGTTTGAATTGTTAATTTTACTATAAATGAAAACTTTAGACAGTTATTTTTGTTCATGTTATTTAAATTGTTTTTCTCATGTACACATTTTATTAACTTCTAGTGTGGGGGAGAAAGGATGGACTGATGCTAGTTTGCCTCTCTTTGAGATAAGGGGTACACAGATGTCTGGCCCCTTATTAACAGTGTAAGCTCTTCACTGGAGACTAGAGATCCCATGGGATAACTGTCTGTAAAGGGGGCAGTGTTGTGCTGCAGGATATGACACTTGTGGAAGTGAAATGTTCTTGCCAATGCTTGTTACATACTAAGCATATGCAGAGGGGTTCAGTTCTTGCCAATGCCTGTTACATACTAAGCATATGCAGAGGGGTTCAGTTCTTGCCAATGCCTGTTACATACTAAGCATATGCAGAGGGGTTCAGTTCTTGCCAATGCCTGTTACATACTAAGCATGTGCAGAGGGGTTCAGTTCTTAAAGTAAAAAAAATATTGGCCTCAAGTAGTTGATGGCTTCACTCTCCACTGTTGAGCTTCAACTCCTAGGAGGAATGACCGGGCTGTTGACCTCTCTTCTCCTGAGAGAACAAATGGCTTAATGGACCAAAGGAAGGAAGTGAAGTATGATGGTCACCGAAGTAAGGGAGAAAAATAGCCAAGAAAATAAATAGAGAGTGAGAATTATAAGTTGTAGCCCATATAATTCAGCTTTAACAAAACATTTTGATCAGTAATGTCATTTCTGTCATTCAGTAAAGCATGGCTCCTGACTGAAATGTCAGTGTCGACACACCATAAAAAAAAGACAGAACATATAGGAGAAGAGTAAATATAGAACACTGCTTTTATCCTTAAAAATTGTATTTTGCAGTAACCCTGATGTAGGGGACAGGCTCTCCACACTCCCTGAACTTAAGTAAACCAATCCAAGATCATCATACCGCTGAAAAAAGGGAATATTAAAAAAAATGGCTATCTCGGCCATTCAGTCCCCCATATCATTAAAACTAATTGTATTATGCAGTTTATTTCTTTATATAACACCAGTAACTTGAAGTGCAGCCCACAGTGTGTGTCCGTGTGTGGTGTGTGTGTGTGTGTGTGTGTGTGTGTGTGTGTGTGTGTGTGTGTGTGTGTGTCATTTTTTTTCCCTGACAGACTGGCATCACATCTAGGATGAGTTTCTTTGGTTTGTACCACATGAAATGTTTAAAGTAGGTATTTAAGAATGAAAGAGAGATTTCATAAATAAATGAATGAATTAATGAATTAATATATAAACAGCACATCTTTTAAGTGACTACACTTTTGCTTATCATGACAGATACAGATATACAGAAGCCTGCCATTCTCAATTGATAGGCAATAAGCCTAACTACTGAAAGTCATCTATTTATACATGTTAATGCTGTAAAAACACTTTCTTTTTAATTTAGGACAGCTCTCGCTAAAAATTAACTTCCGTATCACTGGACAGAACTGTCTACAGACAGTCTTTGTTTAAAGGTCTTTGATCAGGCTTTTAATTTAGGTTGGTAAATATTACAGTTAATGGTGGGCATGACCCGAAAAGAAAACATTTGGTCCTATATTAAGACTATTTGACTTGACCTTTGATGTGTAATTAGCAACTTCCTTCGCAGCATAATGTTTTTTGTTTTCAGGATCTCAGAGATTCTTACCTGACCGAAACCTCTGGGCTCAGTGGCACTGAACTTTCCGGCAAGTGTCACCCATTATCAGTTTTGTATGGAGAGGTGGTGAAATGAGCTAATAAAAGGGTCACTGTGTCAGAAAAACGGAGCCATGTACATTAATGCCTGAAACTGAGCAGCTCAGGAAGCAATGCTTAGCGAGATGTAGTTTTGTCTACATTGTAACATGGAGAGCTGAGGGTCACATAGATCAAAGCAGAGAAATAGACATTGATTTATTAAGTACAAGAAGCATTTGGATCTTTTCAGATTCCACTTGAGGTGACATAAAATGAAATAAATATAGGCAAAAGAATACTTCGAAAAGAATACATCTCTGTCCATTTTGATAAGAATGTAGCATCTTATGTTCTAGCCTGGGAAATTACTTAATAAGCAGAAATGCATTATTAACTTAAGTGATAAGTGGGAGCAGTCTATAAATCATTTTTAAATGTCAATAATACAATATATGGAACAGGGGAAACAAATTAATAGTTAAGTCGAAATATGTGTGTTACTAAAATGCTGCTTGGAAATGCCATGGGACATATTGCTTTAATCCACCTGCATCCTGTATTAATTAAGCATGTATATGCTTACAGTATTCAGCCCAGATGAAACTTAGATGCATTCATAGTTTCACAGCAGTGTAGAAACAATATGCCATAGCATTGATTAAACAGAGAGTGGGTTAATGTGCATTTTTTTTTCAGCTGGGATTCAGAGCTATAATTGCAAACAGCATGGCCAACCAAACTGGGAGGGGATAATCAGGGATGCAAAAATTTAACAAATATTACAGAGCAGTTTCCAATTTGTTACTGTTGTACATCCTTGGTGCTAAATACATTAAAAGGAAATGAATGCAGAGATGAAATCTCATACAACATGCTTCCCTCAACTATCAGCAGGGACCAGGTGCTGGTAGCACTCACTAAAGTCAAAAAATCATCTCTCTAGGTATTGACAACATCTCTGGTTGCCACCTGAACAGTCTAAAACATGACCTATCAGGACTACTTTAGGCAATCTTCAAATGCAGCCTCAAAACAGGCTACATTCCAAATGAATGCAGGACTGCAACAGTCATTCCCCTCCACAACAGTGTAACACCAACTAATCCAGGGAACTGCAAACCCATGATTCTAACAAGCCTAATATGCAAAGCCATAGAACAAATTATCATGGAAATGATAAACAAGGACATTGGCAAACTAAGATAGTAAGAAAATCATTCCATGTCACTAAACTTATAGGTGAGGGTATGGCATCCAGGTTCAAAGCAGTTATAGTAAAAATTCCAGTCGGCTCTTATCAGCCCTACCATTGAGTACAATGCCCCCTTTTGCAAATACCTAACCAGACACTTGTAAAAGTTGAAACACCCACAAAGGTCTCTCACCAGAAGAACTCAGGACATGAATATCTTGTCCTACACTGATCACCTAAAGGCTCTGTCTCTGTATTCAGTCTCCTATAGGCTGCTAGGAGACGATATTTGCCTGTCCTACAGGGTTCCTCAAACCCAGCCCTGATGGATCTGTGGCACATGTGAAAAGCAAGAAGCACTAGAGCTGAGGATTTGAACTTAACATAAACAGAACATGCTGGAGAGACAGATATGCATCCAAAAGGATCACTTCACTATGAGATAGGCTCCCCATACATGTAAAACTGAGTTCATCCTTGACCTTATTCAAACGAATCCTTGACAACTGGATGAGAAATCATAAAATTATATATTAGCCCCTATGTCTCTTATGGACAGATGCTGTTACCAAGCAAAATATTATCCTACCACACCCTACAAATCCGTTAGTTATCTCCCTACTAACATGCTTCCCTATATAGACTCCCAGGATACTCAGGATCCAAACTGGTTTGCTGTGCATGGCTAGGCTTTTAACAGGCCTATGAACCTATGGAAAGCAATACTTGCTTGCCTCTTGTCATAGAGTGGAGGTTATTACATATGGCAATATGTGAAGCTAATGTAAATTTGGTATGCAACTTTAAAGAAGTTTAGTTGCTTTTTACACAAATATCTTTTCTATGTTATTTGATGTACATTTGTGATAACTATTTTTATGTTTTAGATGAAGCATAACATCAGTAGGTCAAAAACTATGGGTTCTACAACAAGCTGTCAGAATAAATTTGATTCTAACAGATTTTTTGTCTCAGTTTTAAAGCAGAGTTTATAATAATTTTTAAATAAATATATTTTATAGCAATATTTTCCAAAAAATATAGGAAACAAGGAAAATAATTTTGACACATGATATCTGATAAAATAGGGGCTAATCTACCCTGTCATACATAATTATTGTTTACTGTCTGACATCCATCTGAAAAAGAAACAGAGTTCGGTCAATTAAAATGAGTAGTACAAGTATTCACATAAAGCAGGCTAATATAATGCCCTATTTATATTTATCATGCCTGGAGTCTAACGTACCATTATTGGGATAGACACAAATGGCCAAGATTATCCCAAAAATTGGTAATTATTTATTAAAAATTTAAAAATGTTCTTGAACAGTTTCATGATCTGAGTGCCTGCTGTACAACTGGTTTGCACAACTTTAACAAAATAGTAATAGTTAACAAAAAACTAACCCAGTCTGATGTATGGTATGCAAGTATATTGTCCTCAAGACACAAAGGGTATTTAGTACACAGCTGAAATCAGTTCCAATTATTATTTAAAACGTTGGACTTCTTTAGAGAAGAGCATAAATATAACCAAGCTGAATGTATTTTAAACATTCAAAAAGTATATTTGTAACTGCTAAATTATTAAGAGAAGGTGAGCAGCAGAAAAAGATGAATCTCAATGGCTAATATTTCATTAGGATTAAAAAGATATGTAGAATCAGACATTTCTGATGGTTTCTACTTCTATAATCCCTCCCAATCAGCTTCCCAATCCAAGGTTTGATCCACATCTACTAATATGTAAGACCAGCAGTTTAAACAATGAATTGGTGAATAAGAAGGAAGATTAATTACACTGTTGCAGAAAAGCGAAACAATGTTTTCACTTGAGGTATAACAACCAGGAGTCAATAATAGGAAACATGCGAGTTATCAGTTTGCCATCACTGGATATAGCTTCAGAAGGGCAGTGGAAGTTAGGTTTGGTTGAAGAAAGAAATTAGATTTTAGTTTTCAAGGAAAGATGTGATCATATGCAGAATCCAACTTTTGATTCTTTACAGTTATCAGCATATGCTATTTTGTAACTATATATGCTATTTTGTAGCTATATATGCTATTTTGTAGCTATATATGCTATTTTGTAACTATGTAAAAACCTTTAAAGTGAAATCTTAGTTATTTATAGTAATGCTGAATGATGGTTGAATTCACATAGCAGGTCTATATTTTAGAAAAAAAAACGAGCATTCACAATCAGATGTTTTAATAACAGATGCAGTTTTGAAATTGCCTAGTAGATCTCTTCAGAAAATGTAAACCATATCAGTCATCTCATAAACTGGACATAAATTCTGGGACATCTGTTACCCCTTAAAACAGTGATTAAAGTTGAGTAAGCTTCTGAAAATAGGTTGGGACTATGTATGAAATAGAGTTATCGCAGTATGAGTAGCTCAATAAGTTACACACTCACCAGTTACAGCTGGAGGATTAGATGAGTGCAGATTTTCTTCCCACATAAGCTTCTTAGTCTCTTTTAAGTCCATTAGCCAGACCAGCCTTATATGCAAATACATGCAACTTGACATAACAGATGTCATTGATGTGGACATAGGTAACTTAACTGAGTAAGACCCTAAGCAATTTGATTTTGTGAAGCCCAGGTCATGCCTTTTGAGCCTAGCAAGTTTCTTTGAAGATATTGCAGAAGCTGTGGACAGTGGTCACTCAAGGCATTTTGCTTATCTCAGGGTTGCCAATGCTTTTGATACTAGCCACATGCTAGTATTACTGAAAAATTAGATACATATGATATAAACTCCTATGTTGACCCCTAGACTATAGATTGGATATCCAAACAGATCCCAAGTTCTGAACATTGCTGGTAATAACAATGGTCTGAAGGTAAATGTGACATAGTACAATATAGTAATATTCAGCAAAAAAGATGGTTTCTATACCATGTTCTAAGTGGGGCTCCTCTTCAGACAGATTCAGGTTATATGATTCCCTAGTACGTATGTGTACAACTATCTCCTTTTCAATAGTCATGTTTCCACCATGGTCAGGAATTCTTTTCATTAAGCCAATTAACTTTTGAGGTAATATTTTAAAGATCCAAGGACCTCATCACAGTGCTATAATCCTCCTTTATTAGACCCATCATTGAATACAATGCTCGCTTTAGTATTTACAGATCTGAGCATATTGCCCAAATGGAAAGGACCCAAAGGGTTCTAACAAGAAAATGAATGGGCTTAATTCCTTCAACTATCCTGATAGTTTAGCTCTCATTGTTATTTGCACTCAATAACACACAGACTGCTCTGAGGTGAGCTATGTCTCAGTTTCTAAGACATTCTTCTTCTTCTACCAGCTATTCCCATTAGGTGTCGCCACAGCAGATCATCTGTTTCCATTTCTTCCTGTCCTCTGCATCTTGCTCTGTCACACCAACCACCTGCATGTCCTCTCTCATCATATCCCTAAACCTTATCTTAGGCCTTCCTCTTTTCCTCTTACCTGGCAGCTCCATTTTCATCATCCTTTTCCCAATATACCCCAGCATCCCTCCTCAGCACATGTCCAAAGCAATGCAATCTCACCTCTCTGGCTTTGTCTCCAAACTGTCCACTCTGAGCTGACTCTCTAATATACTGATTCCTAATCCTGTCCATCCTCATCATACCCAATGCAAATCTTAACATCTTTAACTCTGCCACCTCCAGCTCTGACTTCTGCCTTTCTGTCAATACCACTGCCTTTCTGTCAATACCACTGTCTCCAATCCATATAACATAGCTGGTCTCACTGCCCTCTTCTAGACCTTCCCTTTCACTCTTTCTGGTACCTGTCTGTCACAAACCACTCATGACTCTCTTCTCCACCCACTCCACCCTGCTTGTACTCTCTTCTTCACCTCTCTTCCACACTCACCATAACTCTTAACTGTTGATCCCAAGTATTTAAACTCATCCACCTTCACCAACTCTACTCCCTGCATCTTCACTACTCCTCTATCCTCCCTCTCATTCACACACATATATTCTTTCTTAGTCCTGCTGACCCTCATTCCTCTCCTCTCTAGAGCATATCTCCACCTCTCCAGCATCTCCTCAACCTGTTTCCTACTCTCATTACAAATCACAATGTCATCCACAAACATGTCTGATCTCGTCTGTCAACTTGTCCATCTCATCATTGCAAATAAGAAAGGGTTCAGAGCTGATCCTTGATGTAATCCCACCTCCACCTTAAATGCATTCATCACTCCTACCACAGACCTCACCACTGTCACACTACCCTTGTACATATCCTGTACCACTCTTACATACTTCTCAGCCACTCCCAACTTCCTCATACAATACAGCAACTTCTTGCTAGGCACCCTGTCATATGCTTTCTCAAAGTCCACAAAGACAAAATGCAACTCCTTCTAGCCTTCTCTATACTTCTCCATTAACACTCTCAGAGCAAACATCACATCTCTAGTGCTCTTTCCTTGCAAGAAGCCATATTGCTGCTCACTAATCATCATCTCCCATCTTAACATAGCTTCTACTACTCTTTCCCATAACTTCCTGCGGTGATTGATCAATTGTATCCCTCTATAGTTACTACAGCTCTGTATCACATCCTTATTCTTAAAAATTGGTACCAAAACACTTCTCTACTCCTCAGGCATCCCCTCACTTTCCAAGATTTCATTAAACAATCTGGTTAAAAACTCTACTGCCATCTCTCCTAAACGCCTCCATGCTTCCATAGGTATGTCATCTGAATCAACAGCCTTTCCATTCCTCATCCTCTTCATAGCTGTCCTTACTTCCTCCTTGCTAATCTATTGCATTTCCTGATTCACTATCCCAACATTATCCAACCTTCTTTCTCTCTCATTCTCTTTCCCTCTGCTTAACACACTCTCACTTGTTAGTACATTGCACTGATTATCCTTTATCACTTTTACCTGTTGTACTCTTTCCCTCTGCACAACACACTCCCACTTGTTAGTACATTGCACTGATTATCCTTTATCACTTTTACCTGTTGTACCCTTTCCCTCTGCTCAACACACTCTCACTTGTTAGTACGTTGCACTGATTATCCTTTATCACTTTTACCTGTTGTATATCTTTCACAGGCCAGTCCCTCTGTCTAGCCAATTATACAGGTCCTTTTTCTCCCTCCTTATTGTCCAACCTTTCATACAACATGCCATACGCCTTATCCTTAGCATTCACCATCTCTCTCTTTGCCATACATCTCATCTCCTTATACTCCTGTATACTTTCTTCAGCTCTCTGAAAATCCCACTTCTACTTTGCCAAACTCTTTCCCTGTATACTCTTCTGTACTTCCTCATTCCACCACCAGGTCTTCTTGTCCTCCTTGCTCTGTCCAGAATTCACACCAAGCACCTTTCTAGCTGTCTCCCTTACCAGCTCTGCTGTAGTTACCTAGCTATTCAGTAACTCTTCACTGCCACCCAGTGCCTGTCTTAACTCTTCCCTGAACTCCAACTCACAATCACCCTTTTTCAACTTCCATCATTTGATCCTTGGCACTGCCCTTACACTCCTCTTCTTGATCATCAACGTCATCCTAAAGAACACCATACTATGCTGCCTAACTGCACTTACCCCTGCCACCACCTTACAGTCTCCAATCTCCTTCAGACTGGCCCTCCTACATACGATAAAATCCACCTGTGTGCATCTTCCTCCACTCTTGTACATCACCCTATGCTCCTCCCTGTTTTTAAAATACATATTTGCCACAGCCATGTTTATCCTTTTCACAAAATCCACTACCATCGAGCTTCTGTATTCCTCTCCTTAACACTATATCTACCCATCACTTTCTCATCCCCTCTGTTTCCTTCACCAACATGCCCATTAAAATCTGCTCTAATCACCAGTATCTCACCTATGGGTACACTCACCACCACTTCATCCAACTCACTCCACAATGTTTCTTTTTCATCCATCACAAACAAAATTTGTGGAGCATATGCGCTAAAAACATTCATCATCACACTATCAATTTCCAGCTTCATAAGCATCACTGTATCTGGCACTCCTTTCACCTCCAAAACACTCTTGGCATACTGTTCTTTCAAGATAACCCTTACACCATTTCTCCTCCAATCCACACCATGATAGAACAATTTGAATCCACCTCCATTGCACATGACCTTACTCCACTTTCATCTGGTCTCTTGTACGCACAATATATAAACCTTCCTTCTCTCCAGCATATCAGCTAGCTCTCTCCCTATACCAGTCATACTACCAACATTCAAAGTTTCTACCCTCACTACCACACTCCTAACCTTCCTCCCCTCTTCCTGCCTTCAGGTATGCCTTCCCCCTCTTCCTCTCCTTCTCCTTTGGCCAACAATAGCCCAATTTTAACCATCACACTGTTGGCTAAAAGTACTGGTGACGACTGATGTTAACCCGGACCTCGACCGATCAGGTATGGAAATCTGTATTGTCATGGTTTTACACCTAATACACTTCTTGACATAACCATCCCCATTTATCTGGGCTTGGGACCAGCACAAAGAAATGCACTGGCTTGTGCATCCCCAATGGCTGGGTTTCTAAGCTGTTATTGGCACAATAATGTTTAACTTCCCAATGTCTTTGCAAAACCAGTGGCTGTAGAAATACCTGTATTAAAAATCTAAATGAATGCCAAAAAATAAAAAAAAAATGGTTCCTGGATGGACAGGTTCATAACTTCATGTATTCCTAACCTACGGAATAAGTTACCATTACAGGTAAAATAAACCTACAACCTTGAATACCTGTAGGGGTAGTCTTCATGTCTAGATGGGTAGACATGCATTTACCCCAGGTTTAAAACGTTTGGTCCTACTTGATTTGAGCGATGAGTACTATTTAGTGCTTGAAAATGATGGCAAGAATTATTTGTGTAAATACTTAAAGGTGTAATCAGCTAGGCATCTTAAAGTCCACATGATATCTTGCCTAATATTGTTCTGCCGATTCTATAAAAAATGTTTACGAAAAAAAATTTGTTATAACAGTGACTTTAATCAGAAGATGAAACATCATTTTGTTGCATCTGTCAATATCAGATTTGATGTTACTTAGAATGTGTCTATGTTCAGCTATCGAAAACAGAAAACTGTGAACGGCTAAATACCAAATGTGAAGCATCCAAAGGTAAAATTAGCAAACAACTACTTCAATGAAAATAAATTCATTGAATATCCATAGTCTGCCAACATCATTAACACAACCGACCAATGTGGGGGGCACACAGCCCCCCACACTCCCTAACTATATATGCCAACTATTTGATTGCACCACATTGCAAATTTAAAAGGTTTTTACTTACCTTATGCATTGCATTACTTCCTGGTTGCTGACCAACTATGGCCATTCGATAAATTTATTTTCGTAGAAGTAGTTGTTCGCTGATTTCACTTTTTGATGTTTAATATTCAGTATTTAGCCATTTTAAGTTTTTGGTTTTCAATAATCAAACATGGAACCCCTCAGAATGTTATTAAAGTTTGATATGATAAATAATATTAGGTTTCTGTTATACTTAACTCCAGATATTTTATTTTATTTTGTTGAGTGAAATGTTTGTATAGTTAGTGAAAGGTGAGATAAGAATGTCATTTGGAACACTGAATGGTAGTTGGGTAAATTTATCCAGGGTTAATAGAAACTTAGCTGTAATGCTTGATAATTTCATGAGATGGTTCAAGGTATTTTGTAGATATATCAGAAAGTTGAACTAAAAAACTGGACACACCGTGCCAAGCACAGAAATGACCACAAAATAACAAACTGAGTAACATCTACTACTGAATCAGATCACTCAATATATCAAAATGCTAGCAGCAAATTATATAATCTTCAAAAAAGCACTTGAGGTACTTAATAGTTACAATTATGATCATTATATAGTTTTCTAGAAAAGTGGCTCCAGGAATAGAATAAAAAGGAAGGAGGAGAGGAAACAACTCAGATATGCTCCATATGAAGCTTAATAGAAGAGGAAATAAACTTGTTAACTAATAAACATGTAGGTGCTGACTTAGAGAAGGTATGAAAAATAGGGAAGAAGATAATGTTTTACTAATAACACGAGTATGTAGGGAGCACGGGCCTTATCAAAAGTCGTATTAGCATTCAATGCAAAAACAGGGTACAGCTTATGCTTAAAAATATTGCGGTAGGAGACTAGTTCTGGTGTTAAATGATTGTCTCATGTCATTGACAGTCCACAAAACAGTGTTTGGAGCTAAGAAATAAAATTCACTATTATTTGAACTGTTTTAGTTTGTATATCTATCATTCGCTTAATATAAATAACAAATAAAAAATTCAGGTCCTTACATTTTGAAAAAAGTGTGCTCTGAGTTAAGCTTAGTGAAGAAAATAATTTTGATTGCTCAATGTATCTATCCTTGCTACCAAATTGGTTTGATGTGATTATATACATTGAATACAACTGGAGAACGTTAAATTTTATAAATTAGCAGATTAATGCCATTGGACCAGGAGTTTTAGCTTCTTTTATTTTATATATTACTTCCTCAACATCACTGTTTTAAATTGTTCCCCTAAATGGAATAGGAGATAACCTAGAAGCAGTTAATTTAGATAAGAATGTATTGGGATCTCAGAACTATGAGGATTATTAGACAAGTATGTTTTTAAAATGTCTCCTGGTCTAAGAATATACATTATTAACCAACTAATTCTGTTACACAGATAACTAAATTTAATTTATTGCATAATAGTTTTCAAGGTAGACTCACCCACTTTTAATAATTAGATGCCGTTTTAAACTAAAAGAATAATGTTTTAGAATTTCAGGATCAATCCTGGTTTTATACATTAATCATAGCTGAGAAACTGATTTCAAGTTTTTCTCGCAATTCATTTAGTTAAATTGCTTTTTTAAATTGTTTATACATTTTAGTCAAATATGTTTGCAGAAAAGGAACAGACTAATGATGTGACACCCCCCCTCCCAAGAGATATCACAGTCCTGCTCAGCTAATATAATATGCTATGTGATCATTGTTATTGGAAGAAAAAAAGTGGTTCTGACCTAATTCAAGCCTTTACAATTTGATCATTCAGGAGGTTTGTGCAACACCTCCACTTTAAGAATGAATGAGGTTTATTCATTGGACTAATGGTCAAACAAACCAGATTGTCATCTGAGAATGATCTAGGATAAGGTGTGCATTCTATCAGAGATGAAGATATAAATTTAGACACAGGGATAAATCAATAAGGGAGCACGTTTTATGGAAGACTGAAAATATATGGATCAATTTAATCAGATGCATGCTTTAGATTTCTAAACACTGAAAATCATTGGCACAAAAGGAAAAGAGAATCTGATTTACTGATGTGAGAATCTAGGTCAGATTCCATTTTCTTACCAAATTAATCCAGGTGATTTGAAAATCACACACCAGCTGAGAAATGTGGAGAAAAACTGGTTTTGTTATTACAAGTGGTATAGAGCTAGCAACCAAGCATTTGGGTCTGTAGTATACAACATATATTTGTCTGTAAATCTGAGCAGCAAATCTCAAAAAAGGTTTCTTTTGAAGGAGAGTTAATGGCAATTACAATTCTAAGAAGAACATTTTAAGAACCTGTTTTAGTAATATGATTTTATGCAAAAGACAACAAATTTGAAGAGGTACATGATGGAAATGAATGAAAGAAACTGAAATATGAATGCTGTTAGCATAGAATAAAATGTATCAGTATCTTAATTAGTTTATTATGTCAGAGAAGAAGACTCATGGTGTTATTGTACGGGGTATTGTAGGTGTTGGCATGTTATTAAAAAAGGACAATAACTCCCTAAAGCTGTCTGTCTCATCATCAATAAAAAAATGTATGATAGAAAATAAATATTATAACTGCTATGCCTTATCTAATGACAAAACCCTAGATAAAATATATACAAAATTGTATTCTGTTTCCTAGAGTTGTTTCAATGAGGTTGAATGAAGACACATCCTGACTGACCACCTGACCAGTTAAACATGTACATATATTCCTAACTGCGTGGGGTGTACTACAGATCTGTATCCAACAGATTGGAGGTATCATCTGTTACAACAGTCTAAAGAAAGAGAGTTTGGCATAATGGAAAAAAGATAGGTACACTTACTTGAAATGATTAAAGAATTAACATCATGTGATATTGACATTGTTTTTGTCTCCTGACCATTCACATATGAGATAAAACCTATTAATATGAAAACTGAGCTGCCAAAGAATAAAATATATCTCAGTACAAAACTACAAGCCCTTTTCCCTTAAAGCAATCAGAAAAATAACTTAATAACACTCACATTTAAATAAACAAACAGTACTTTCTTCCAGTATACACAAAGTATGTAATGTATGAGCAGAAGTTGTATAAACCATATGGCAAACATCTTTTAGGCAAGATGTAAAACAATCAATATTTTCAAACATTGTGAGGTCTGCAATAGTGACAACACTCTTGCTGAAATGATTGTTGGATAATGCAAGGAGTATTAGTTGATAGCATCAATTGACTAATGCAAAAAGTATTAGTTGATAGCATCAGTTGACTGAAACATTAGCTTAGAGCACTTCACATTGGAATCAATCCCTAGATAAAGACCTGTTAAATCTGGCCTAAAGTAACAAGATGAAACTATTTCATCATACACCCCCCCCCCCCCGGACACTACAGAAAAATAGTTAAACTTGACACTGGAAATACCTGAAAAGTGCTGTCCCTCTGTATATGCCCTATACATAAAACATAAAATAAGAATTAAATAGTTGTTATCACTGGCATCTTTTTTAACAAGCAAAGGAGGGTATAGTATATATATATATATATATATATATATATATATATATATATATATATATATATATATATATATAGATATATATATAGATATATATATATATATATATACACACACACACACACACATACTTCAGTAAGGTGGTATAGAGGGTGAAAAGATCATCTTACTTAAGTGAAAGACATACAAATGAAAGGTGTATGATGCAAAACGTACTTGTACATGTAAACTGCACAAAACAGTGCATGATAAAACACAATGGACTCTGTCTACTTATTGACCAATAAAACATGCTTTATTAAATAAAAGTTCAATGAAAAAAGTTTAATTACAGTAGGCACAATGCAGTCTTTCTGTTCCATTGTACTTGTAGGCAATAGAAATGTTTTCATTATGGGGGAGTTCAAAATGGCCACTGTTTTGTGAGCACTGCTATCACCTAGGTCTCTGATATACCCTGGATTAAAGCAAACCCAGAAGGCAACACAGAATTAATAATACAGAAATAACTGTAGATATGTACTGCTAATATCATCCAGCAAACAAAAGAGCAAGAAAAAGTGACAGATTCAGCTCAGAAACAGCAGGATTAACTATGATTTCTGAATAACAGCTTAAGCCATGTGCTACTAAGGCCCTGCATCTGACTGCAAAATTGATAAAACACTATGCAGCAAGATGTCAAAAGAGGAAAATAATATGGAAACAACAACAACTAAGACCAAATTCACAGTACTAGCCTCACCTGAGAAAGACACAACTTCAAAAAGACAAAAGACAACTAAACAAACTGACAACTCTAAAACTACAAATAAATCCAAGACAGACCAGCCAGCTAATCTGGAAGACATAAATTCTGCCTTATTACCTATCCAGCAAGCAATAAAGAACTTATCATTACAATTTCAAACCTTTGGTGACTCATTCAGCCAAATAATATTTAGAATGGAAAATCTGAGTCCAAAATAATGGAAAATGAAATAAAAATAGACTCTGTTTCTCAAAGAACTGATGCCCATGACAAAGAAATACAAAATGTACAAGCAAAAATAACAGACCTGGAAGCAAGATCTCGAAGGAACTATATCATCATCAGAGGAATACCTGAAACTGTACTTCATAACAATCTAATACCAACAATCAAGTAAATAATAAATTCCCTGCTAGAGGAACCTGAAGAAATGCAGCAAATAACAATAGAGAGAGCCCACAGAGCTGTAAATAAAATCATACTGGCAGCAAAGAAAAAAGGCACACTCACCTGGAATAATAATAATAAAATCTCCTTTGCTCAAGACCTCCCAATACAAATAAGACAAGCAAGACAACTACTATCTCCATACTGCAGGTTCCTAATAGAAAAAAAAAATCAAATTCCAGATGAAATATCCAAATCAGTTAATCTTCCACATAAAAGAGGTTAAATACATGGTCGCTAACTCTAAAGAGGCAAAAGAGACATTCCTGGCCATTTTCAAGCAATTTCCACCTTCAGAAGTGAAATAAATCCACAAAAAATGATAAAGGACCCTTGGGTGAAAAAACGACCCCATTCACGAGCACTCTAGCTGGGATCCAACTCTGAAAGCTTCCTCTTGCTGTCTAGGCCCTTAAATCCATGATGTGAGCCATGAGGAACACAGGAAAAGGAAGTACAGCCTGGGTAGGAACCAAAAATCAACTGCCATTTCCGATGCGCGAATATAGGAAGGAACCTACTCCTGGGACATTGGTCTGCAAAATCAGTCCCCCTACAATTTTGAGGGCTCCATTAAGAACAGTCAGACAAAATGGATTTCAGCAAGCTCCAAAAGATTTTACTGCCTGAAAAATGAAAATTGATTCTCACCAGCTAAAAGAAGAAAGCTGCACCATAGATGTCAACCAACCTGCAAGCAAAACCTTGAAGAAATAAGGTACTGTTGAACTGAACCATTCACTGAAACAGTACACCCAGTACTGTGTAGGTGAATGAAAATCCAGCCTTAAATAATAGGCAAGAAATAAACTGTCAGAAACAGGCTAGCTCATAGATTAATATTTGGAAAAAAAGGAAAAAAATTGTTAAATGTTTTATGTAAATACTAGAAATGTGTTAAAAGATCCTGGATAGAAATAATCTCAGGAAAATAGTAAATAACCTAACAATCTTGGGGTAATGTAAATATAGCCTTAATATGTTAACTATAGCAGGACTGTTTGGCTAAGCTGTTTTTTTTTTCTGTCTCTCTATACTTCCTAACTCTGATAAATAAGTGCCAAGTATATATTTTATAACCCACACAGATTGTTGTGGAAAAACATTGCAGGCACCAAAGAAGGCCGAAATCTGAATAAAGGGGAGGAAAAAGAAGTCAAATGAAAGAAAAATGTAAAAATGACAAGATTGATTGTTTAACAATATTACTATGATACATATATTGCTATAATTTACTGAGGAATGTATATTAATATGCTGTTTTAAAAATACTATCAGAAAGAATTAGTCACAAGACAAAAACAATACATGTTGTACCTTAAATGCAATACCATAATTGTATAAATAATATGTTGGAAGAGGCTAGGGATATTAAGTAGCAGTGTTTGTTGAGGGAGCTAGTTTGTTCAGCTTTGTCCACATTGTTTATAGTAACACAGGGGGGATACTATGGGTTAAATCTATATCTAAAAAGAAAACACATTCCAAGATTAGACGTAAAGGTAAACCATATAACAAACCTTCATCCCCCCCCCCCTGATTATTCCTGGTACAGGGATATAGTGGTTAGGCACTGAGCAGGGATGGGGATAAATAGATGCTTTCCTAAACCATCACACAGTAACACATACAAAGATAACAAAACAAAACTAGTATACATGGCATATCTAAGGAATACACCTAATAAATAAATGTGGGAAATAGAATCATTGAATGTTAAAGGGCTCCAAAACAAGAAGAAAAGAAAACTATTCTTACACGTTACATTAAAAACCACAGCCAGCCTCATACTAATACAAGAAACACACTTGACTGCAGAGCAATGGGCAGAAATTAGCAGAAAGAAATGGATAAGTCAAATCATAGCTTCAGAGGGGAAAACAAACAGTGCTGGGGCTGTCATAATAATTAAAAAACAATTTAAGGAAAAAATACTTAAAACCAAAGCTGACAAGGAGGGAAGATGGTGTTACATAACATTTAGTAGTCCTACAATACCAAAACCTATAACGGTACTTAATGTTTATGCACCCTGTAATAACCAACAACACTTTTTTATGTCATTATACCCAACCTTAAAGCAATTGAAAGATCACTATCTAGTGATTGGAGGTGACTGGAACATATATCAAAACCCAGAAAAGGACAAATCTAATCTGACCAAATCACATAATAAACAAGCCACATTAGCCCTTAATGAACTCAAACAAGATTTCAAACTATATGACCCTTTTAAATATGGGAACAGTGCAGATAAAACAGGGAAATTCACATTCTATTCGCAATGCCACAAAATGTTGTCAAGGATAGACTTCTTCTTAATCTCTGACATATTCATTAACATGGACCCAACAATAACTATACATACCAGGTTCTTTTCAGATCACTCCAAAATCACACTGAACATTAACTGGGACAAAAAGATATATTTAGAGAATAGGGGTCATAATTGGTCATTAAACCCTAACTTACTTTCCAAAATGGATGTAATAAAAGAAACAGAAACAATACTAAAAATAGCTCTTACAAATATCACTAATTCCCAAGTACCAACTGACATAGAATGAACTACAACCAAAGCACAACTTAGAGGATTGTTTATCAAAAAAGCAGCATACTATAAAAAAGTACAACTGAAAGAGGAGCATACACTGAAAGGGAAAATAGAGCATCTTGAAAAAGAACTAATACATAACACTAAGAACCAGAAGCAGAACTTTTGCAAAGGGATCTATATATGTTAGAAACCAGGAACCTATCTTTTCATGAAGCCAGAATGTTAGCCACTTACGCAGAAGAAGCTCAAATACCATCTAGAGCTCTGGCCAGAATTATCTCCCAACACAAAAATGCCTCCAATATATCAGAAATAAACTACAGAGACAAAAACTACACAAAAATGAAGACATTATTAAAACATTTGAACAAATATACTCTCAAATATATGGAGCACAAATACTACAAACCTCAAAGGAAGATATAACTCTTTTCCTTCAAAAACTGAAATTCCCTAAACTCAATTTAGACCAACAAAAAAAATAACTGAACCGATATCCATCAGTGAAATTATTACAACAATCAAACACTTAAAAGCGCATAAGGCTCCGGGTCTAGATGGACTCACATCAGAATTTTACAAAGAATTTTCTCCCTTGATAGCCAAACTACTATACTATGCACTGAATTACATAATAAACTATAAAATAAATGATATCCACTTTAATGCCTCTAAAACCATCTTTATATTAAAAGAACACACACACTCCAAAAACCCTGACAGCTATAGACCCATCTCCCTCTTAAATATTGATACTAAAATATTTACCTCTATACTTGCAAACAGAATGAAAAATCTGATACAGAAAATCATCTCCCCAGAACAATCCCGATTTACACCACATAGACTAGTGATAATACATTAACATTAGATGCACTAATATCCTACGCTAACCGATACAATATCAACATCTACACAATGGTAGTGAATGCCCACAAGGCATTTGATAGGGCTAATCTAGAATTCTTACTCCAAACACTACCCTACTTTAATATACCCACTAACTTCATTCAGATCATCCAAACTCTCTATAGCAACCCATACACATCTCTATATATAAATAAAACTTGGTCAAATAGGATCCTAATAAAAAATGGAACAAGACAAGGATGCCCATTATCACCCTTCCTGTTTAACCTATACCTAGAACCACTCTTTCTATACATTAAACAAAATACATACCACAATCCTCCATCAACACACAACTTCAAAATATAACTCACTGCATTTGCGGATGATCTGAACATATACTGCACTACACCAAATTCAGATATAAACAAAATAATAGCTGCAATTGAACATTTCTTGACTATGTCTAACTACAAACTAAACCTCAATAAAACTAATATTTTCTCCCTAAAAACACCCAAACTCATCTCACTAATACCATTGCTAAACACAATAAAAATAAAAGAAGAAACTAAATACATGGGAATCACCTTTTTCCAGAATAACAAAGACTTCTACCAACACAATGTAAACCTTAAATGGCAAAATATAATGCAAGACTGTAAAAGATGGAACAACCTAAAACTACCATTCTTGGCCAAAGTATCAATAATCAAAATGAACATTTTGCCTAGACTAATGTATATATTCATGACATCACATACAACAATACATAATAAATTCTTCAAACAAATTCATACCTTCCTAGCAAAATTTATATGGGAACCCACAAAAAAACAGAATCTCCTATCCAAAATTAACACTGCCCAAAAGCAAAGGAGCACTAAATCTACCAGATTTTAAAATGTACTACTCGATCATTAGCACTAACAGAATATTAAGAATAGCTGAACATAACCCGTCAATGGAAAATTGGTCTCATCTTTGGGTGACAATCTATTATAGATATATTAAAGCTCTAGGTTTCAATCCCAAAGCGCTTCCATTCCTGAAGCAGAAAGAAATGCAAACTTATAACATTATAGAGCCCTTAAAACATTCTATCAACTTAGCGCAAAAACTCTTTCAATTCTTGAACCTTAGACAAGCCATGACAATACTGCAAACCTTTCATAAAAACCCAAGTTTAAAAATAAACAATAAGATGCTGGACTTAGTCCCTTTTCCCAGACTGAAAGATAAAACAATCCAAGATATTTATCCCTACCTTAACTGTTCAATACAAGAAATGAGGACCAACTTAAACCTCCCTAAATCACACATAATAATCCTAAGACAAATCAAAGAACTGTGTTCCAGTTACCTCCAAAATGTTACTATGGCCAGTAGTGACATAGAAACTTGTAGCAGGTTTTGGAAAACTATTATCACAACAAAGAAAACTATTACTAATTCATATAAAATGATAAATGAAATCAAATACCAGAAAGACCTCCTCTTCTCTAACTACTGGAGAAAAATTAAACCATCCATAGATGATCAGCAAATAAGCCAAGCAATCAATCTAACACTGTAGACTATTCCCCTCAAAAAGTTAGCATACACTCAGCTCATGATCAATAATAATGCTTATTTTACACCTGCAATCCTACACAAATTTAACACATCAAAATCACCTTTCTGCCCACACTGTAAGGACCAGATAGCTGACTTAATCCATGTATTTTGGAGCTGTAAATGTGTCTATAAACTCTGGAACTCTCTCAAGGTACAATTACAAAAAAATGGGTTATCAAACATCAACATTAACTTGGGAATTCACCCTATTATACATTCTCCCACCCAACATACAAAGAAAACAAGCAAATACACTTTTAACAATTTTCCTACTAATGAAATTGTATATAGCTTTTAAATGGCTAGATACGATAAATATCTCTTGGGAGGGTTTTAAACAAGTAGCTATACAACATCTTTTAGCTCATAAAATAGCAGTAGATAAAAGAAACAAAAACATGAAATCCAGAGAAATTTGGGAACAAACCTTTAATATCATATTAGCATAATTCATTACACAGCAACTTAGAAATACGCTATAATGGAACCAAAGAACACATACAGTTTCAGATATTAAATAATAACTTGGATATTATGAATGTATATACTGTCTATATAACTGTGGATTAACAGTGAAAGCATCTATGTACATAGTGTAAATAGATATGTTGTACAACCTATATCCTGTGGTATTTGACATTTGTGACATTTATTAATGTAAAAATAAAAATAAAAATTATTGAAAAAAAAAAAAAAAAGAAATGTTTTCATTATGATTGTGTTTAACCCTCTCGGCTAGCCCAACCCTGTTTGGCAAGGAGAAACAATGAATTGAGGAAACACGTTGTTAATGTTCATTTTCACTGTAACTCAAATGGTACATGTGAAAAAAGTAGACAAGAAGAGGTAACTCTGACAAATATGTAACGATAACCTGTCTCAGACTGAACAATGTAGCAAGAATAAATGCATATAACATATATCAGACAGCAAAAAATTGTGAAAACTGAAAAGTAAATAGGTAGACAACTTTGTGGTTCTTATAAACAGATGTGTTTGTTTACATGTCTTTCAGATTTATATAAACAGAAGAAGGAAAGGAAAAATCTTTACTGGATAAGTGCTTCTTTTCATTTTATTAATGTTTACTTAGTAAATACATTGTTGAATATACCAGCATCACTGAACAGTAAATAAACTGTGCTAATAATATTACTTTACATGGCTGAGGGGAAAAAAAGCAGAAGTCAAACCTACATCAGACCAATCTGAGGTTGAAGTAATGCTTGTAACATTAGAATATGAATTAGTAGGCTCTGTGGGATTTATTTATTTTTATTTAACATTTGTTTACCGAGAAAGGCCGTCTGGGACAGAGCCCATTTTCAGTGGAGATCTGGAGAGAAACTCTCCAGATGCATGTCACTGGAATGTGTGAAGAAACCGGAGCACCTGGAGGAAACCACATGAATGCATAGAGGACATACAGATTCTGCACAGAAGGCACTTCAGCCGAGAACCAAACCGGAGGACCTCTTGCTGTGAGGTGACAATGCTAACTGCTGCACCCTGTTATATTCAAGCCAGGATGTAGAGTTTCTGCTATTATTCTGTTTTGAAATAGACTGCCAGCATGCACTTTCTCACAAGCAGGCTCAATTGCAGTTCTATATTTTACAGCTTGAGAGAAAAACATTTAAAATGTCTTCTTTCCATTTTTTTGAAGTCATAATGGCAAAGTAACGTTATTTTCATAATCATCATCATCTACTTTATCTCATTTTTTTGACAGTGTCAGCTGTTACCACCTCTCTTGATTCAGTGCTACTCTCATACCTTCTTTGGCAGTCATGCTGGACTGTTGCAGATCTTCTCTCACACAATCCATACATCTCTTTGCTAGATGCCCTCATTCCCTCTTGCCTTTTTCTCCTCTCCCTAATCTTCTCTACCAAATCACCTTTTGCTTTCCTGTACGTGTCCTAATCACCTTAATATGCTCTTTTTGTCCTTCTCTGCAATTGAAGCTACTTTGGCTTCTCCTCTTTTACCATCATTTCTTTATCTGTCCCATGGTGTGTAGCTACCACCAGGCATGGGTGTTTATCTCTATCACCTCCAGCTTCATCAAAGGTCCTGCCTTCACTGACAAGGTTTCTGTACCACACAGAAGTACTTGTTACACATACATACACAAAAGTCAAGGAGTTACATATAAAAAGTCATATATAATTTTAGGGAAACATATTTATTATCATGCCCTGCTGTATCAGTTATGGAAACATCGTAGCAGTAAGACTTTATGTTTCCATTTGTTCTTTGTTCAGAAGACCAGTACTAGCTAGCTTGCAGATTGCATCCTTGTTTGAATTTCACTAGACTTGAAGGAAAAAAAAAATAGGTGCTTTATGTTCTTGCCACTTTCTCCCTTTTTCATGACTTTAAATGATCATAGAGTTAGCATGACTGTGAGACCTTAGTATTATTGGAGTTTTGAGCTTGTAAGCCTTTTAGGCCTTTTAATTTCTAGTTATCAAGCATCAGTTAAATGACATGATTAATCATAATGCATCCATTCCATTAATTAGGTTGGTTATTGAAGAGGTAATTTAAATAGTTATGCTGTTAAGTGTTTGGTGACATTTTCATTCCCAAAGAAATTAATTTAGTACCAGAACTGTAGCAGCCAGTATAGTCATGGTTAAATCCAGAGTTTAAGGCAGTCCCTGATCTAAATAATATAAAATCAACAATGACAAATGTTTTGGAATTTGCTGCATTATCTAATGAACGTGTAGACGGTTTTATGCAGGGCAGTTAATTTTATGTTTTTTTTCTTTGTTTAAAAAGGAGACATGGTGGTGTATATGCATGTGGCTATTGCACTGATACTGGGTATGCATTTGACATAATCGGGGGGGGGCATCTCAGCTATTTTGGAAGTCTCTAAATTGATTGGAATGCTGTTGCACTGCAGGAAGCCTCCTTTGAGGCAGAAATAATGCACCAAATGTTATACTTCACTCATGCTTGTATATGATGTTGAATGGACCAGAGACTGTGTCATTCATATTGCATTCTCCATCTTTATGGTTTGTGTAGTTTAAGCCTCAGGACATTGCCAATTGAAGTTAGTTAAGATGAAAATGGCAGTTTTTAGAGCACTTAACATTAAATATTTAACCAACGTTACAGTGGGTTAAAAAAACAAGAGGTATTATATTTAAGCAGTACAGGAAGAGCAAGTTTATTGTGAAAAGAACTATGGAGGAGGCAAAGCAGGCATCACATGAATCGCAGGTATGCTCAGACTGCAGGAGCCCCCACCTGGTTGGCAGGTGCTTCATGAAGGAAGGTGTCAGGAGGCAGAGGGCTGTGTTGTTGGGCCAGATGCACAGGTGTACTACAGAGGCAGCAAAGAAGATGCAAGTGAGTTGAAGTGGTAGGGAAAATGTATGCAAATGGTAATTGAGTAACCTGTTATAGGAAATACACACACCTGTAAAGTGGCATGGTTAGAACATAAAAGGGCTATCACAGTTCACAACTGGAACAAATCTTAGTGCAACAATTTGAGGGTAGGTTTCCCTTGGTATGGATTCTCAAACTGAAGGTAATACAGCAAAGAACGTGTAGTCAGTCAAGGATAGCTTATAACTTAATAAAAGAGGTGTAGAAGGCCAGAGTAGGAAGGTCATTTGAAATATCCCACTTAGTTCAAGATATTGGCATTGGGTTTGGTGCCTAAAAAGTGCCAAAGATAATTTGCCTGATTTGTGACTTATACTCAGAAGTTCAATCTGTAAATGATGGTACTGATAGGGGAGGTAGGGAGGTGCACATCATCAGATACTGCTGCTCAAATGAGGTGATCCTTAGCTGCTGAAACTTGAGCAAGAGGGTGCCTTTCGCTCATTCACCCACAAACGTGGCACCAGTTATCTATGAGCTTGGAAGGCATTTCTTTTGCAAGGCCATACCAGTTGGATGTGCAATAGCATGTGCCACTTTTAAGAAATTCAGTATTTCCATACACGTGGTATATGTGGCAGCAGGACCAGGAAGAAGGATTTTTTTCTTAATAATCTGTTTGTGGCAGATGAGACAAGGGATAATTAACAGCTTTGACAGGTACTGGGAAGCCCACTGGCTGGCAAGACAGAAGACCCTGTAAAAACTTTAACTTTTTTAAGACTGGAAATTGACTCAAATTGACTCAAATGTTGAGACACTCAAATTGCTTGGTGTAAAGCTATAGTCTTGACATCCAGGATAAGCCAGTGCTCAGAAAGAAGAAACCGAAAGTGGGAAAGTAATGTTCCTGTTAGGATTGATGAACTGAGGATGCACAGCTGGAGTATAGTGACAGGTAGAGCTTTTATTAGGTCAATGTCTGGATTACTTAAAGGGAAGAGAAACATAATAAAGACTTACAATCACAACTGATGTACAATATCAGCATATGGTCTGAGGTCCTCTTTTGACATAATAGAATATCATTTTAGCAGGATGATTGGCTGTACTGCCCAGATCTGTAGTTGTATATAGATGCATCTGAAGCTTCAAGCATTGATGAAAATGGCTTGATATGGCCTGAAGCCTGATTCATTCAGGGTCACTGAGGATATTATAGACTTGAAACAATGCTAATATGGTGGCTAGCTAATACGAGCATTGTGTTTTGTAGTGACAATGAGGGAGCAGACTATGTGTTGAGAAGCACAGTCTGAATGAGAATAAATATTACAGAAGAAACTGGTGTTGCAGTATATGAATATCAGTATGTCCTTTTTTTTTCAGTGTTCTTCAGAAGTTACTATAAATACTATTGCGAGCTCATCATGGTTGCTAGTTCAAAGGAGTAGGACTTTGGATCCAGAGCAGACTGGCTGCAAACACAAGGATTGTTGGAGATATGGCTCACTGATTATATCAACAGGCAATATGATAGAAGATTAATCTGGAGGAGCAGACATTTTCACAGCATTTTTAGGGAGGTACCTGGTATTCAAAGAGCAGATGATGGACTCTATTAGAATCACAATAGTACAGATTAGCAGCATTACATTTGTTATGTCTGACATGGGGTTGTGAGGATTATGTGAAAAATTAGGTACTAAATAGGAAACTGAAGTACTATGTTAGGATCAGTGCTCCTCACGCGAAACAGAAACAGACTTTGCATTGGGATTCACTCCCTTTGATTATTGATAGTATGCATTGATAAGCTTCTCATATACAACTTATATGGTATGGGTTACCTTAGTTACATTTCTGTATAATGAGATGGTTAGAAACTGAATAAATGAAGTTTATCTGACAGACAGTATTTCAAAAAATATCATCAAAACCACTTTCAGCAAATATATTTATTTTTTATAGAGGGAGAAGTCACTTTTCATCCCCATACAACCCATCCTTACATATATGTATATATGTGCTGAACAAACAGAACTAGAAAATGAAGACACAAACTAATAAGCTTAAAAACTTCACAGGCACAATGAAAGAAATGAATGCAGGACCCAGTACATTTATATATGTGTGTGTGTGTGTGTGTGTGTGTGTGTGTGTGTGTGTGTGTGTGTGTGTATATATATATATATATATATATATATATATATATATATATATAGGTTTGCATGCATATGATTGAAACGCACCCTGTTGATATGTACATATTCCAAATTTATATGTTGCAAAATATAATGTCGAAAAGAGAGAATGCCAAATTAGGTAATTTGAAAATGTCGAATTCGACATTTTCGAAATAACAGCTGTTACACGAGGCAGAACATAAATAACCACAAACACAGATTGAGTAGGTAGTACGTTTGATTTAAACAAGACATAGCGGTGTAAAGCTAGTCCCCTAAATGGGTAGAACAGATACGCTGTACCTCCATACATCCTTAACAGACCTAATATACATCATGCCAATGACTGTCAACAAATGCCAGTATTCCCTTCATGGGAATGTGACAGCACATATCCTGGATAGTGAAAGACACTCAATGTAGCATAATATGACAGTAGCAGATATTATACTATGAGCTTACAACAATTCTCTCCATTCCCTTCATGTCAAAGTGACAACATGTAGCGTGGATTGCAGAACAAAGTCATTGTATCACCATACATCTTTAACAGGCTGCATGCCATAACCCCATATTTTTTTTTTTTGGTTTTCATTTATGCAACAGTGACAGCACATTACATCGATGACAGTAAACACTCACTGTGAATATGTAATCCTCATTTCCACACCCGTGCTATGTGCTAGAATGAACTTATGATCACCCCATGTCCTTAACACACAGCATGAATTAAAATGAGCAATGCTGAGCCAGTAGTGATATAAATCCGTGAGGAGTCATTTTGTCCCGTTTGTCAAGTAGGCTCTGGAAAGTGCGTTCCTTGATGTCTAGTCTACGTCTCTTTGGTGTACTTGGCAATCCAGATACGCACCTGGATGTTAGGTCTTCCACATGATTTTGTTTGAGTTGGGTGGCATGTAGCACATCCAACAGGAATAGCCGTTGCTTCCCCATTTGGCTCCTCAACCGCCTGTGCCATCCCTCCACTGCGTTCTGTGTCCTAAGGTATCCCAAACCAGTGGTATCATACTGGTTCCAGAACTCGACCTCAAAAAGGGGTGTATGCCTCTCAGCAGTTAATCCCCTCATGCCATACCTCCTCAGGTGGCCAAATAGGTAGTTTTCTTTAATGAAGAAACAGATGTGTTGTCTGAACTCTGGGAAATCCTTCTCAATATCAGCAAAAGTCTCACTGAGATAGGTTGGATTGACAAACATGAGGGCAGGCAATTGCTTACATAACCCTTCAAAGGCTGCATCTGTGCCAAACTCTTTGACCAGATGTACCCACTGTATCTGCCTCCAAATTATTTGGCAGAAGTGGAACCAACAGCCTTTCATGAGTGTGTCCAGCAATGCTGCCTGTATGGCATTGACAGTGCCCCTCTCGAAATCAGACATGACCATTCGCGGAGTCAAACACAACTCATGCTTCCCACACATTTCTACCACCATGGCCCAAAACTGTTTGTAGCATTCTTTGGCCTTATACGGCAGAATGCCATATACGGAAGGGACTACCTTTTTACTAACAGACAAGTCTAGTGGACTGTGGATCATTTACACCTGTCTGCACTCCCTGGTACTGATAGGTAATTTACCATCAACTAGTATAAAGTCAGCAGCACACAATAGCCTCAGGTTACCCAACGTAGTAAGTATCACTATCTGGACACCTTGCTTAGCTACATCTCCATGTTCTTTGATGAATGTGCTATTTTTGAATGGTAGCATTTCGCTAGAGAGGTCCTGCAGGTCCTTGAACATGGCAATATTCTTCCTGTGCCTCAGTCTAGTAACACTCTCCTTCAATGCCTTTGTGTTTGGCAATTCATTTACTACACTGGTGGATGTGCTCATCAGCACCTCAGATACGAATTTGCAAGGGTCTTCAACAGAATTGTGAGCCCTTTGACATATCTATTCATGGATTTTACACACTTCAGACTGCAGCAGATCTGGGCCATGAAATGTGCACTACTTTTGGTTAGAACGTGTCCATTGATCCCACACTCTGTGATGCACCTACCCTTGCACTTGTCCCTGCTTTTCCTTATACAGCACCAGTAGTGCTTCAGGCCAACACATTTCTCATGATAGTGCTGGTATCCATCTATGAACAATGTGTCCTTCCCCTTCTGGCGCTTGACTGTGTTGTATGTCTGTCCTATTGTACAAAGATTATGGGAAATGCTTTCCTCCTCGGCCATCTGAAAGTAAACATGACTTGACATTACAATGCTAATCCGCTATACCTGCTCTACTGATCTGTACCATTACAAGGTGTTTCTACATACCATGTATATTTGGAATACCTGCTACTTTTACATCACTTGTCTGTGTGGATGAAGTGCACATCAGAATGCCTTCCTGTTTGGAGCAGGAAACAACACTATTATATGCTTATGTGCGAATAATGTCACTATCGCATTTGGAATGTCAAATGTACCAGTGTCGAATTTAGACATTTGTTCAGCATTCAGCTGTTCGATCATTTTTTCTTCAGAATTTTGCAGGCTGAGGATTCTGTTTTCAACATTAATGCATTTGATTAATGGTCGGGCGATCATATGCATGTAAACCATATATATATATATATATATATATATATATATATATATATATATAGTTTACTATCAAAATGTCAATCGCCCATCGTCGACACCACTACCGCAAACTCCGAACAGCGACTGTTGGAATGTCAAACACCGATATTCTGAAATGCAAAATCTCGCCCCCGTTGGACCCATGGTAGCACTTGTTTTGTGGTGTAGTGGTTGGAAATGTCGATGTTCGGTGTTTTAGTTCGATATCTTGAGGAATCGGCATTACAGCTTTCACATAAAGGAGTCGACAGTATGTACATTTGATGATGGGTGATCGACATTTTGATAGTAAACCTATATATATATATATATATATATATATATATATATTTCTATATATGTGTGTGTGTGTGTGTGTGTGTGTGTGTGTGTGTGAGTGTGTGTGTGTGAACATATACATACATTCTTGGAAGCCAAAAGTTGCTGGGATGTAAGGATCTGATCAACTTTTTTTGTTAAGGTGGGAGAAAATAGTGACCAGTAACGATATGGTCATCCTGTAGTTTAGAAGATCTAAAGTTAACAAGATGGGAAAATTTAACAGGTGGTCCTGAATAAAGATGACAGGGAATCGTTATCATCATCTTCTTCAATTCCTTTTTTCCCATTTTCCATATGGTATTGTGGTATCGTGTCAACTGTTGCCACCTGTCTCTCTCAATGCCACTCTCCTGCCTTCTTCAACACTCATGCCTGACTTGTACGTCTTCTCTCACCCAATACAGCCACCTCTTTGCTGGATCCCCTTTTTTCCTCTTGCCTTCTTCCTGTTTCTACTAAACATTCTTCAGCAGATTGTGTTCTGCATTTCTGCACATGTGCCTGATACACCATAATATGCTCTCTTTGACTTTTTCTGCAATTGCAGCCACTTTAGCTTCTGCTCTGATGTCCTCATTTCTTCAATCTGTCCCACAGTGTACATCATACCACCTATCTCAGGCACGTCATCTCCATTACTTCTAGTTTCCTCAGCTGTTTTGCTTTTATTGCCAAGTTTCTGGAGCATGCAGTAGCACTGGTCACACCACTGCTTTGGGCACTTTACTTTTCAGCTTTGGCATTCTTTTGTCATATACTACACCTGACACTCTGTGCAAGTTGGCTACAGTTCCACTGATTCTAGCTTTCACCTTCTCATTTAGACTTCCCTTCTCCTCCACCACCATTCCCATATACTTGAAGCTGCTAACCTATTTCACTATTTCCCTTCTATCTTAATTATCAGCTTCTTATGACCTACACCATCTTCTGCCATTATAACTGTTTTATCTGTGCTCAGTTTCAACCAGTGTGCCTTCAGTTTTGCATTCCACTCCCCTATCCTTTGTTGAATTTTTGCTCAGAGTCTGCCTGTAAACCACACTGTCTGCATACAGCAACTTTGTTGATCTGTGCTGTCTGACCTGTTTACAAAAGTAGTCCTTCACAAGTATGAATAGCACTAGGCTCAGAGATGAACAGTGGTGCACACCCACTCCCACTGGGAACCCTTCTGTGAGATTGAACACTGTTCATACTTGAGTCATTGGGTCTTTGTTCATAGCTTTCAGTAATTCTACCAATTTATCTATGACTTCAAACCACTGCAGAACTGCCCAAATCCCTTGTCATATGCTTTCTCCAAGTATAGGAATGCCCATTTGGATTCTTTCCTCATCTCTAGCCCCTCTTCAGTTATCTGTCTCACTCCAAACATTGAGTCAGTTGTGCTGCATCTTGATCTAAATCTGAACTGATCATCTCTCATCTTATTTTCTACTACTCTGCATATTCTCTTGCCAAGCACCTTCTTCTAAACTTTCATGCAATGTGACAGGAGTTTGATACTTCTGTATTGCCAACAGTTGTGAATGTCTCCCTTGTTCTTGAACACTGGCATTAGTCTGCTTATGCTCCAGCCATCTGCGGTATGCCTTTCTTTCAGCACTGCTATGAGTACCCTTAGGAGCCATTTATTTCCTATCTCACTCAGCATCTATAAACATACCTGCTGTGAACTCATCCGAGCCTGCTGCTTTCTCTGACTTCATATTCCTTTGTGCTGGTTTTACTTCTTCTCTGTTTGGCTCCTCCTCTTCTTTCAGTGTAGGCTGTGTCTGGGGCAGTACAGCTTCTCTGGGTTTTCTTTATTCAGAAGCTGCTAAAAGTATTCCTTCCATCTGCCTTTGATGTCATCAAAAACTGTTTAATCTTTGCTTTAGTCAGAAAAACTTAATCAGAAACACTTTCAATAACCAAAAGCACCTAATTTATGCCCTCCCAATTAATTAATTAGTTGAGCTTCCATCTTATTATTACTCAGCAATAAACCCATCACCAACAATGTTAAAAAATCTAAAATATATACAATTACTGAACCGTTATAAAAAAGGATCATGAAAATGTTATAAAATATTTTTCAGTAAAGAAATTATCCCCAAGATTCAGTAAACTCCATCTAGGAATAGCATTATTCCTACACAGAGTGAATGGTGTCCATGTCCACACCCCCCTCTCAGCAGTGCACCTTACATATTAATGAAGGCGCATTACTGAGACAGAGCCATGGACATGGATACTGAATGAGGGTTAGGGGGTGTGTTACAGTGCCTGCAGATCTGTAACATGCCTTCTGCACTGACAAAGTGCCATATGGCACTTTACAAAAGAAAACAGTGTCCGCGGACACTGAAATATTGAATGACAAGTGAAAATAATGCAGGGAATGTGTGACAGGTACTGTCACACACCCCCTGCATTGTGAAAGTGCCATATGGCACTTTACATTAGAAAACAGTGTCCGCGTACACTGAAATTATGAATTGCAATAGAATGCAATGCAGAGGGTGTGTGACAGGTACTGTGACACACCCCCTGCATTGTGAAAGTGCCATACAGCACTTTACAATAAAGAAAGTGTCCTCAGACACTTCATACAAAAACTCCAAAATAGGGTACAATTTTTAAATATTGCCCTTACAGACTTAAAAAGTTGATAGAATGACAGGTGTTGCATTAGCATTGATTTTCTGAAAAGTATGATGTGTGAAACTCAAATGTACCTCAATATTCTCTAACTGCAGTCTTTAATGATTTGTCACTAATTTACCAGGGAAACACAATTCCATGACAAATGGACCAAGAATATGAGGCACAAATCTGGACATCACAAGAAAATCTGTACAGTTGAGAGGCTTAGGAATGTGAAGTCAAGTCATGTAGGGGTGTGTCACAGTATCTGTAACACATGCCCTGCATTGTAAAAGTGTTTTACAGCACTAAAACAAGAAAGAAAGTGTCCCTGGACACTTATCTAATAATGTGAAGGTTAAAAGTTAAAATTTAAATTAATGTTTAACTTTTTTTTCCTGAAAGTTTAAGCATAGCTGAGCAGGTTTGCAGGAGGTGGCACCTTGATCAGCAGTGCTTAAACTTATCAAGAAGCTATAAACAAATGTATTGGTGAAATTTACACAGTTGAGCTAGCTTAGTGGGTAGAATCATGGTTTGGCATGTAGTAGGTGCATGGTTCAAATACTAAGGCCATTCAGCTTTTACATGGGAAAGGAATTTTATATATTTTTTTATTTTATTTAATAATGTAGTAATTAATATTTGTTAACCAGGGTAGTGTTGCTGGTCCAAAGTCCCAGTGTCAGTAGAGATATAAGATAAAAAACCCCATTCAAACACAAGTGTTCCATACAGTACAGTCACACCCCAAGGTAATGTAATGAAAGCACATAGGGGGAGATCATGTAAATTATACAATGACTGGTCATTCATATTCCAAAATAAGCATGCTGATTGTTCAGCCCAGTCAGCATGCCCATTGTAAATCCTATCATATAGCAATGGAAAAAGGTCCGGTTGCCCCAACTTTATTCCATTGCTATATACTGTAATTTTATTTTTTTTAACAAAAAAAAAAAAAAAGTGTAATCCAGACTCCGGACATAGCAGAGAGACAGGACAGAAAAAAAATAGGAAAATCAGGTACATAATTCAAAACTAAAGACACATATCTGATTTTCCTTATATTTCCTCCATTCTGTCTCTCTCCTACCCCTAAACCATCAGAATTATATATATATATATATATATATATATATATATATATATATATATATATATATATATATATATATATATAATAAAATAGAAAACAAAAATGGGGCAATGGAGACCTTCTTTTCTGTGTTGCTTCCTTTGCAAAGCACTGATATACTAGGTGTGCATGGGAACAAAGGCCCATAGGCATGTGCAGTACATCAGAAAAAGCCCCAGGATACTGGAAAAATGTGGAAGGACAGCACGGCGCTGGTGTACAAAGACATTTATTTAAGTAAAGTAAATATTTTCTCTTAAATAATGTCATTGTATAATAGCAATAACTGACCCAGTGGTTGTGGTATATTAAGATTTACCCACGGCTGCCTTTATTTAATCACTCGGGCTTTGCCCTCATGATTAAACCACAACAACCACTAGTAAATATTAATATACCACACTGATGTAATCGGTTATTGCTTAACTAAACTATATACACTTAATAATAATGTATCAGTAATGAGTAATTAATATTCAATTCTGACTTCTTTTTTAAATGAAAATGTTTGTTTTCCCTAGCTCAGTTCTGTTAGGCACTGCTAAGCCAAGCTAAGCAATGCTTAAACAGGGCCTGTCTGAGCAATACCTAGCAGTGCTCAGCTTTGCTTAGCTGGTTTGAGCATTGCTAAGAAATCCCATTCTAAGCAGTATTCAGCTCAGCTAAGTGGATTTGAACACTGCTAAGCACTGCTCAACATTTGCCACCTTAAGCACTGCTCAACTCAGCTTAACGGGATTGCGCACTGCTCAGTTTTGCTCAGCATTTTTGAAAATGGTCCACTGACAGCAAAGGGCAGGAATATGGCCTTATTTAAACTGCACAGATGGGAATTCTGGCAGAAAACTGATGAGGTTAAAACTACTAACATAATAATTGCAAAAAAAAAAAAAACAAATTAAAGGTCATGCTGCTAAATGCTAGGAGTCTAAACATGAAACTGCACTCATCGCTCATTGCAAGCAGTCTTAACCATGGAAAATGCTGACATCTGCACAATCACAGAAACCTGGTTCAAAGCTGCAGAGACCACCCCAGCCATACCTGGTTACTCATCCTATCATACATTCAGACCCCAAACTGTGGGTAGTAAAGTCAAAGGAGGTGGAGTTTCAATATATATTAAAGACATACACACCTCCAGGTTGGTTAAACTGTATGATGCACAGGAGACATTCCAGGTGCAGTTAACCATTGACAAGACCCTTATACAAATAATAGCTAGCTACCAGCCCCAAAATCTGACCAGAGATACACAAGCTGCCTATCTAGACCACTTTGACCCTATCATGATTCAACTCTTTACCCTGATCCTGGGCGACTTTAACTACCCAAACATAGACTGGAAGTTCAACTCATGCCAGAACACAAATGCCCATATATTCCTTGATTTTGTCAATGCAAACGCTTTGGAACAGCTAGGCAATACCACACAAGTGGTATATCTTGAACTTGGTGTTAATCAACATGAGTAACCACTGCAGCATCCCTGCATTATCTTCCTCCCTTGTAAGATCAGACCATAAAGTGGTCATGTTTGAAGTCAAAATCTTCTGTGCCCCCTCCCTCTAGCTAGGGTCAAACAAAAAACTTTTCCAAAGCTGATTACAGCCTCCTGAGTGATGGTATAAACAGCTTCACAGCCTCCTCCTCTTCTCTAGGATCTGGCACCAGTATCCAAAACTATACCAAATTATGATACAAACATTTATATAGATGTATGAAATTAGGAATATCTGACAGGACTAAATCACCCTCTGCAAGGAAGAGTAAACCTGTCTGGTGGACATCTGTAATAAATAAGCTCTATAACAAAAGAAAAACAATTGCTGTCCAGGACCAAGAAGGAGCAGGTGCCCAATTTGAAGAAATCTTTCCTTAGCTTAAACAAGCAAATAAAAACACTAGTGATATCCTCCAAAGCAAACTTCGAGTCCAGATTGGCCACATCTACTAGAGACAGTCATAAAGCCTTCTTCACATATGTCCATAATCTCAAAGGTAGCACACAGATCTGTTTAGAACTGGTGGTCATGGACACCACATATACAAATGCTGCAGATATAGGAAACCTGCTGTCTGACAGATTCAGTGAAAATTTTACCCCCATCAGTAAATCAGTAAATCAGGACATTCCCAGTACCTACTCCCTCCCCCTTATATCTAGGGATCAGGTCAGCACTGCTCTCTCAAAGGCAAAATATACAGCCTCCATGGGACCCAATAACATCCCAGGCTGCATCCTACATTAACTGAGGCAAGAACTTGCAGCAGCATTATTCAACCAAAGCCTGACTACCAGCTCCGTCCCAGCTGAGTGGAAGACAGCCACTATCATCCCTTTATACAAAGGTGTATCGTCCACCAATTGGGGAAATTATAGACCCATCAGCCTAACTAGCCTGATCTGCAAGGCCATGGAATGAAATATCATGGACCTTATTAACAAGGACATTGGCAACCTCCAAACACTCGACACCACACAGTTTGGCATCATGAAGGGGAAGTCATGTCTGTTACATTTGGTTGACTTTTTTGAGACAGTCACCAAAGTCATGGATGAGGGGAAGACAGTGCACACCACCTACCTTGCATTGGCCAAAGCCTTTGACACTATTCCCCACTCGTGCATAATAGATAAACACTCTTAGTTAGGCATCAATACTTATGATATCAGATGGGTAGCAAACTGGCACATTGATAGAACCCACCTAGTCAAAATAGGGGAAGCTACCTCAAGCAGGAGACCCGTATCGATTGGCGTACCCCATGGTTTGTTCTTGGGGCCTCTGTTATCTGGGATATACTTTTCTGAGGTGTAGGCCAAAGCCAGTGGGCTATGGCTGACCAGGTTTGCAGATTACTGCAAGCTGGGAGCTGTCACCAAGTCCTCTAGGGATGTGGACGTCCTCCATGAGGGTCTTACCCAAACAAATGACTGGTGCCAGAAACTTGGGTTCAAGCTGAATACAAAAAAATGTATCATCATCATCCCCTTTGGGGAGAGTGATGTCCTCACAAATTATCACATTAATAATAATGTCCTAAGCATGCAGTCAGTTGTGAGGGATTTGGGCACCCATTTTGATAGTGGCCTGACTTTTGACCACCATGTTGCTTCCATTGTACAGAAAGCTTTCTACATGGCCCACTTCATAAGTAGGGGTATCTCATCCAGGGACAAGGAGGTCATAACATCCCTGTGTTCTTCCCTTATAAGACCCACTATTGAGTACAACACCCCATTTGGCATGTAACTCACATAGCACATACAGCAGCTGGAGAGACCACAGTGGTTCCTCACCAGAAGAATCCAGGCCCTCAAAACTCTACACAGATAGGGTAAATGCTCAATCCCTCTACTCTGTGTCATGCAGACTCCTCAGAGCTGACTGCTGTCTGGCATACAAGGTGATCTTGGACCCCGCCTTGATGGGACTGCTGCATATCCACAAGTCAAGCTCCACTCGAGTAACCTGCACACATGGGCTCAACCTGGTCTGTGACATCGATAGGACTTGCTGGTCAGACAGATTTGTGTCCCAGAGACTTCCACATCTACGGAGTAGACTCCCTCTTCATGCAAGCAAAGTACCTCTTTACCCCTTTTTAAGTGCAGCCTGGATAACTGGATGGGAAATAGAAAATACATCCCTGGGATTCCACCTGTGTCCTGCTGGTCAGGGGCATCAGGTGCTGATTTGTCTATACATGGGCTAAACCCTTGGCTAGGCTTATAAGGCCCTCAGAGTTTGATCCCTGCAGGAAGTATGGCAGGTACAGGAGAGTGAGCGAGCTGTCGGGCAGAGTGCTAGAGAATCCTTGAGTCCAGGGTCATGGCTGGACTCCTTGTGAAGAACCGTGATGACAGACTGCTGCAGGGCCAATACCATGACTCAGAATACAAGTCTGAGGTGTGGAACCATCTGGCATGTGAGCTCACCAGTGCCACTGGCATCCTCCGAAGTGATGATCAGGTCCATCATCATTATGATGAACTGAGACAGAGGAAGGGGATGCTCTTGGCCCAACAGATCCAAGATGCTCCAGCCCAGAATGCCCCAGCAGCTTGTAAGTATATATACAGGTGACATATCAAATTATAGTATGAATATCTGATAGACAGGTATGCATAACAGTGTGTTTTTCCCCACAGCTGCAGAAGAGAGGGTTCATAACATGGAAGTCCATGCAGGATGCCTACTACGAGAATGTAATAGGTGGAAACTGCAAATATATGATGTGCAAATGTGTATTGGTCAGGTATGCAACCCAGCAGCTTGCTATGGTCTGTACAGATCACACATAATCACATTCACTAGGGGTTAAATGTGTACACTTGCCTGCAAAGTATTAATACATAGTTCACTAACTATCTATCTCACATGACACTGTGACACTCCACTTATATTACAAGGTCAGAATGTGTGACCAAGTGAGTTGTTTGCAGAAATTAGTTACCAGTGGACAGCAGTGCCCCAGTAGCACAGTGTGATGAGAAATACATGTATCTCTTGCTAAATTTTGCACACACAGACCATGGTTTGGATCCAGGGACTGGTACAAATATGTCTTCATAGTGACACACAAGTAATCCTGAGTATTTGTAGAAACTGTCAGGTAGTGTTAACAGATATTTTCTCCACAGGGCTCACAGGTAAAGAAATGATTGTATTAGCTGTATGAAGGGTATAATAATAAACTGTGAAATGTTCCAAGGCCAAGCCTCATGCCAACAAATGACAGCAGTATAGCTATATACACTATGCACTCTTCCTGATACATGTCTCTCAAGTGTCACACTGTCACGGCTACTGATCACTGTGGCTAATAACCTTGCACACAGATATAAATCGAGTAGAAGAATGCCATTAGCACATTCACACAACACCAGTGCAGAGTACACCTTGTTATTCATATATGTAACCTTGACATGTATGAGTCCCCTCTACTCATGTACCTACAGTTGTCACAACTTTCCCCATAGCATTCCAGGTCAAAACATTAACAGGTATGCATGTGCTATGGTAGCTATAGGCCTCAGGTAGATGTAAAGTGAGGGCAGACCTGTAGAGTATTGAGCAGTACTGTTGTGAAAAATATAAGCGTATCCAGTTGGAAATGGACTGTTTTTCTGTCACTCCACACCTTATCTGCTTCAATAATTATTATTCATATACTACGGGTATGTTGTTCTCAAAACCTAATGTTGGGACATTTGACCTATTATTGTTCATATATTTAAATGGTTCAGTACTAAAATACCATGTTGAAATTCCATTGTTGGTAGCCTGTTGCCATAAATGTTACTGGCATGCTGTTACAATAATGACTGTTATTTAATTTATGCATGTGTGCTGTTTGCCATGCATTTTCCCCAATTCTATTGTTCTGGGTTAATTGGAACACCTGTGCATGCTGTTATAACTAATGTTGAAATGTTTTGTTCATGAATAACCAATGCACCTTGAAAAACCTTAACACCATAGCATGTTTGGGTAGACAGATCCCAGCAGATCTGCCTGTCTCATCTCGAACTGCCTACTCTGCTATTCCTGCACCACTCTCATGTGGAACCACTTCATAGGGATGGGTCCCATCCCCCCTGGCCATGAGTACAGAGAGGACCCTGTCACCCGACACCAGTTCAGTGGTATGGTGCACAGAGTCATCCAGAGGGACCTGGATGTATGCCTGCTCCAGACTTGAGGGCAGACTGATGCACCTCAAGGGTCAGGCTGGCCTCATCATCCAGCTCCCAGGACAGCCACCTTTAGGGCCATTAAGGAGCAGTGGTGAGTGCACATGGATGGGGACCTCAGTCCCACTGTTTCCATATGGTGCCACTTGGCCCTTCAATTGCCAACCCCCCCCATCCAAGGTGTTTACCCCATCATGTGTCATACACCACCCCTGTCTGCTGTCTTGTCTGTCTGCAAATGCAACCTCTCCTACCCAACTTACCTCCCCAAATGTACCTACAACGCTTCCCCAACATCCCAGTCTCACCTTAAAAAATATAAAAGGGCCATCTGTCCCCCAAAAGTAATCTCGTTCAATACATAGCTCTCCATTTTGCCCCATGTACACTGTCATGAATCAATCATCCCACCAATTAAACAACAAACTTATGTCCCCTACTCCCCTCGCTGTGGGGTGTGAGGCTGCAAATTCCAAACTGTCCACATCATTCACAGCTGTTGCTGTCCAAGAAATGGAGAGCTATGATCCTTTCCTACATCAGTCCTGCACATCCCTAGCTGTCTTTCATAATGCATTTCCCCATGCTTGCCCCCATTTCACCACTTTCCTATCACCCCTTTTTCTTTTCTTTTTTTTTTTGTAATTAGCATAGGTTTAAGTGGGAGTAAGTGCTGCTAAGCAAAGCTATGGGAAGCTAAGCATCTCTTGGCACCACTTAGCATCACGCAAACCCACTTAAACCTGCTTAAAACTGCTTTAATCACTCTATCTCATTTAGCCACTGTTCCGCCCAGCAACAAAATAACCAGCCCTGCCCGATCTTGAACCCAGGACCCTTTGCATAAATGTTAGAGCAACATACCACTACACCAAACCTGCTGTGAGAATTACTAATGATTTTGTAAATATATCATGCATTACAGTCATTTAACATTAGGGATAAAAGTCATCATTGCCAACTCTTGAACCCAGGACCCTATACACTAGAGTCAGAGCAACACACCACTACAGTAAATCTCCTATAGAAATTACAAATGCTTTTGTAAATACATCATTCATTACAGTCATGTAACATTATGGGAAAAAAGCATCACTGGTAGGTCTAGAACTCAGGCCCCTGTGCACAAGAGTCAGAGCAAATTCACCACTATGCCAAATCAGCTGTGGGCAGTAGTAATGCTTTTCTGAACATATCATGAATTACAGTCATGTAACAGTAGGGAAAAAAGACAAAGCTGCCATGTTTTGAACACAGGACCTTCTGAACCAGAGTCACATCAACATGACACTATACCAAATCAGCTCTGGGGAATTAATGATGCATTTGTAAATATATCATGCGCTATGGAGATGTAACATTAGTGAAAGAATACATCAGTGAAAAAGTTTGAACCCAGATCCATCTGAACTATAGTCAGAGGAACATACCAGTAAGCCAACTGACCTGTGGAGTAGAACAACTGTTTTTACAAACATATCCTGATTGGCAGTCACACACTACTCCTATATATACTGGCACAAATCACAGTGTACTTGGGCCTCTGATGCAGACACAGAACCAGTGCACAGACATATAAATGCAGCTGGATGTACAGGAGGCCTACAATATCTTGTAGAGCTGACAACTGCACAGACTGTTGCTGAATATCCACAGTTGTGCCCACTATTCATAGCAGGATCCTAATAAAACTTAGTCTGTGTGCACACATACTGGCAAGACAGTGCAAACTGGGGTTACAAAAGCATGACAGACAGCTCAGTGTCACACGTCATACCCATCAGAACACATATGTCCATGCTAATCCTGTGTCACACACTGTATGCATGCACATATGTCTTATAAATGCACCTGGCATATGAATGACTTGGTAGCTCCATCTGTTACAGTTCTAGCATCTGTCACGTGTAGAAACCCACTGTGCTGGCTCACAGCCCAATGTGTGGCATGACAACCACATGCATGTCAATACAACATAGGAATAATGGAGTCCTGCAATGTCCAGCAAAACTGGTTGCTCCTACTGCAGATCCACAGTAGCACATTAAACCCCTGCAGGGTGGGACACATTTCACAGTTATAAATATGTGTACCACATGTTGCCTAACACTCTCTGGATGGCACTATTATGTAACATATGCACCACAGGCACATGCCTCACCTGCACTGTTGTGGGTACCCCCAACCAGGCCATGCTGACACCGCACCCTCACTGACAGTTACAGCATGCTCTCCCCCAATATATTCACAATCCCTAGTCTGACTCCTGGCCAGAATGCAGCAGCTGTGGCCTGCTACACATGCAGCAGTATGTACAACTACCTGCTACAGACCTAACATTTCTCCCAAACACCTAAAGCAGGGCATTCATACAACGGCCAAACATAAAGGGTTGGGGGGAATGTTGAGGTTTTAAGGGACATGTCTCAGTCTTCCCCTACAAACATACAGAGCTGATAGACTAGCATCAATTGTAGCAGCATGCACAGTCAGATAGAAAAGGATATATGACACTCACATCTGCCTGTCTCCTTACTCATCACAACACACATGTACACAGTACACTGCTACAGAATCTGAAAGTCTGTTAACAATGGCTAGACATACATACCTCTCCACTGTACAGATTTCCACATAATGTTCAGGTTGTTTCTTCATAGTTTTGGCCTGTTCCACATAACATTTGTGTTTTTCTGCCAAATCACTGGGATGATATGAGCAATGATATCACTAAATGAGCAATGATGTCACTAAATGATGACATACATTTGAGTTTCAGACTTCATATCCCTCAGAAAAATGTATGTCAAAACAAACCCTGTTACTCTAGCAAATTTCTAACTTTATAGGATCAATATTTAAAATCTGTCCCTAGTTATGGCCCTTTGCCCCCCCCCCCCCATTTTGTCATGCTTTGTCCAGATTTCCTGTGCTAAGAGTTTGAGAGGTATGACTGAGATTCAGGAGTGTAACAATAGTGTACTGCACTGGCAAAGAACAGAAATGTATATGTATTTGGATTCAAAGATGGCTGCCATTCTGTAAACACTGCTGACCTGCAGCTCCTCACTAAACCTGAGAAAAATCTGTAACCTGAGTCAATACCAAGAGGTTTGAACATCAAATTAAAGTAAAAAAAGATGCATCTACACTTAATTAATCTATAACCAGGAAAAAAAGTGGAAAAAAAAGTCTTTATCTAACAGGTATCCAAGTGATTAGCTAGCTCTGAAGAGAGAAATAAACAAAGGACTGTCTGCATTCTTCATTTTACCTGTCAGCTTGGGGAAAGGAAAATGTCACAAGAAGGAAAAAGCATGGAAACAACTACTACCAAAACAAAGCTGTCGGAATTACAGTCACCAGTAAAGGATGGGAGTACAAAAAACCAAAGAATTACTAGACAGCAGGAACAACAGAAACCAGAGACTAGATCTAAAACTGATCAGCCACTGAACATGGACAATATCAAACATGCTTTATTGCCTATACATGAAGCGTTAAAGGAACTGACTACTCAAATACAAACTTTTGGAGTTTCATGTAATCAGTTGCTGCAGAGAATGGACAAAACAGAGGCTAGAATTTCAGAAACCGAGGACAAAATAGACTTGCTGGAGAAGAAAACAAAGGTACATGATGTGGAGTTACAAGCCATGCAAAGCAAACTTACTGATTTAGAAGCGAGGTCTAGGAGAAATAATATTATTATTAGAGGGATCCCTGAAAAATATTCAGTATGCAGAGCTAATACCAACTATAACACAAATACTTGAAGTTTTGTTAAATGATGCTGATGGAGTGAAACAAATTGTTATCGAAAGGGCACACAGAGCACTGAGAGGTACAAGCTTCTAATATGCCTAGACCTGTATATGCTAAGATATTGAACTTTCAAGATGTTAGCAAAATACTTTTTACTGCAAAAAACAATGGTGGCTTTGTTATGTGGAAAAATAATAAAATATCTCTGGCTCAGGATTTACCACTGCAAGTAAGGCAAGCTAGGCAGTCTTTATCTGCATACTGTAAATTTCTGATTGACAAGCAAATTAAATTCCAGATGAAATATCCTAATGTGCTTACGTTTATGGTGGATGGGATTAAATACTCTGTTTCTACTAAAACGAGGCAAAGGGAGTGTTTTTTGAAGGTTTTAAAGTTTTACCTGCATCAGAGGGCTGAAAGAAACTTCCGTTGAGACTGGCATGCTCCTGAGGTCAGATCCAGTATCTACTATACTTGAGGCTTAGGTAATCCTTTGTTCCTGCTTAAGTCGTTTAGGCCTCTGTAAAAGCAATAAAACTGTTTGTTTGCGATAATCCAGGGTCTGCTGGCTGTTTTCTGAACTTTTATGACCTCTACGAACTTTTTAAGTGAGTGGTAAACAGGAAATTTCTTGAATGCAGCTGAGAGTGTGGATTTCGATGTAACACTTCCTGTGGTCTGGCTGCGGCGGTCCCCATCGTGAGTATTACTGATGGTTTCCTGGTTTGAGAAGCTGAAAAGAACTAAAAAGTGGAACATTAGGCCAAAGTCTAAAAAATTTGAGCCCCAGGACAAAAAAAAAGAAAAAATATACATCCCCAGATTTTTTTCTTTTAAATTAAAAGGGGAAGAAGTGGGGAAGGCTTTTTTTATTTAAAGGGGAAGCCAAAGATCTTTTTAAAAAAATTATACCCAAGGAAATCAGAAAACCAAAAGGGGAGCCCCACAAGAATTTTCCAATGCAAACAAGTCGGCCGGGGTAAACAAGCATTATACCTAAATTAAAAAAAAATTAAAAAATTTTTTAAAAAAGGGTAGGTTTTATGAGGTTGATATGCGCCCTCTAAAAGAATGGTAACCCCCAAAAAAAAATTTTTGTTCCTAAATGAAAAGAATGCGGAGCTTTTTGGGGGGGGGGATTATAAATTTAATGTTTAAAAGAAGAAAAGATTTTTTTTTGTTGGGGGAACGGTTTTCAAAAATTTGGAAAGGTTTCCCTGTTTTAAATATTTACATAAATTGGTTGAAAAGAGTTTTGTTAAGTCTGCTTAATAATGTTCTAATTTTGTTTGGGGTTGGGGGGTTCAAAAAATTTTTGGGGTTTTCAAACGGGGTTTAAATGTGTAACCCAAGTTTTTTACGATGACATGCTTATTTTTATCAAAGGTAAAGTTCAAAAAGGTTGCCCCCCTGGAATTTTGATGGTTTAAAAGTTTTTTGTTTTTTGAATCATTTTTGAGCAAAAATTTTAAGTAAAAAGGAAGTTTGTTATGTTCTTTTTAATTTGATTTTTACATGTGGTTGAAGAGATAAAGTTAAATATTAAATTTTTGGGACATGTAAAGGGTATTTTTGGGAATTATGGACATTTGATTCCCTTTTTTCAGGTAATCATTTTCCCTAAAAAGTATAAATGTTTTAATTTGCCCCTTTAAATGAGGAATAAAGTTTTGATGAAAGAAAAGGGCCCTTTAAGAAAAAAGATGAGGGTTCTCAAATTTAAAAAAAAAAATGGAAAAGTACCATAAAATTGGGGAAATGGGTTTATCAAAAAAATATAAAATTTTGAAAGTTTTTAAGGGGAAAACCATTTTTAAAATCCCCCTTTTAAATTTGATAAATTTACTAATTTAAAAAAAGGGAGGTTGGTTTTTTTAGGGAAAGGGAAAAAACTTTTAGAAAACCCCCGTACAACTTTTATACCCAAAATTAAAAATTTTTTAATAAGGAACCCCATTTTTATTTTTATTTGAATTAACTTTTATTTTTTTTAAAAATTTTTTAAATTTGTTAGAAGGAAAAAGTTTTTTAAAAAGGGGGTTAAAATGGGGGAAAATTTTATTTAAAAATTATTTAATTTCACAATTTAAAAGGGGGGTTTAAAAGAAAGGGAAAGTGAGGGTAAGGGGCCCATTTTTTTTTCAAATTTGTTAAATTTAGGAATAATTATTTTATTGGAAAATTATTTTAAGGGAAAGGGGATAATGGGTACATTTTCCCCCCCACTTTATTAAAAAGGGGGTTTTAAAAAAATTTTGCAGAAATTTTTTAAAAAAAGGTTAATTGTGTTTTAAATTTTATTTTAAAAGATTTTTTCCCATTTTAGGCTTTTTGAACAAAACCCGGGGGTTTAAAATTTGGGAAAGGTTTTTAAAATTTTTTGGGGGGAATTTCTTTTTGGGGGGGGTTTTTAATAAAAAAATTTTGGCCCACAGGGTTAAAATTTTCATGGGAAGACCTCCCTTTTAATTAATTTTGGGGGGGAAAATAAAAGGTTTTGGCCCCAAAAAAATTTTTGGGGAAAGGGGTGTAAACTTGGCAGACTTCTTTTTAATTATCCCCCTTTTAATTTTAAAAGGAGGGGAAAACTCAGGGAAAAATTGGAAAGTTTTTTAAACCCATGCCCTTTCCCTTAAAAGATATTTTGTACAATTTATTTTTTGAAAATAAAAAAACCATTAGAGGTTTAGATTGGAAATTAATATTGGCTCTTTTTCCAAAGAATTTTTTCCCTGCCCCCCCAATTTAAAAAAAAAAAAAAATTGAATTGGGTAAATAATTTTGGGGTTTTCCGGGCCCATTTTTAAAAAAAAAATTCCAAAAAAAGGGAAAAATAGGATTTTTTGTTTTTTGGTGTATGTTTTTTGGGGTGTGTTTTAACCATTTTGTTTTTGGCAGAAATGGAAGGAATGGCTTTTTAGTTTGAAGGGGGGTATTGGGAGGGCCACCCCCTTGTTTAAAAATTGGTAAAATTGGAGGTTGTTGATTTTGGACCATTTTGAATTAGGATAAATGGACAGTGAATTTGTAAATACAGGGTTATTGGGGTTTGATTTGGGTTGTGAACTTATTTGTTAAAATTTTAACATGAATAAGTTAAAAGGGATTTAATTCATCAGCATTGGTGGGATGAATTAATAGTTAAATTATTGTAAAATGTTGAATCTTTTTAAATTGTTATTTAATTAAATTTGTAATTAGTATAATTTATATTTAAAAGTTTTAAATTTATAATGCTGTATTTTTTAAGTTTGAAAATTTAAAATTTGAGTTATTATTTAAAATTTTGATAAAATAAAAAAATTTTAATTCTGTATTTTTCCAGGGTTTGGGTTAAACTTTTTTGTTATTTTATTTTAAATTTAGGGTTTTTAAAAGGAAATTGAAGTTGTGTTTGTTTTTAAGGCATTGAAGAAACCTGCAAATGTTTCCCCCAACGGGCCCATTTTTTCATGGTTTGTTTTGGGGTTTTTTTTGGGGTTTTTTTTTCGGGAATTGTGGGCCAAAGCCAAATGGGAAGCTACCCAAGGAGATTATGCACTGGTTTGTTCGGGCCTCGGGGTTTTTGGGGGATTCCTTTCCTGAGGTCTTACCCAAACAAATGACTGGTGCCAGAAACTTGGGTTCAAGCTGAATACAAAAAAATGTATCATCATCATCCTCTTTGGGGAGAGTGATGTCCTCACAAATTATCACATTAATAATAATGTCCTAAGCATGCAGTCAGTTGTGAGGGATTTGGGCACCCATTTTGATAGCGGCCTGACTTTTGACCACCATGCTGCTTCCATTGTACAGAAAGCTTCCTACATGGCCTACCTCATAAGTAAGGACATCTCATCCAGGGACAAGGAGGTCATAACATCCCTGTGTTCTTCCCTTATGAGGCCCATTATTGTGTACAACACCCCATTTGGCATGTAACTCACATAGCATATACAGCAGCTGGAGAGACCACAGTGGTTCCTCACCAGAAGAATCCAGGCCCTCAAAACTCTACACAGATAGGGTAAAAGCTCTATCCCTCTACTCTGTGTCATGCAGACTCCTCAGAGCTGACCGCTGTCTGGCATACAAGGTGATCTTGGACCCAGCCTTGATGAGACTGCTGCATATCCACAAGTCAAGCTCCACTCGAATAACCTGCACACATGGGCTCAACCTGGTCTGTGACATCAATAGGACTTGTTGGTCAGACAGATTTGTGTCCCAGAGACTTCCACATCTATGGAGTATACTCCCTCTTCATGCAAGCAAAGTACCTCTTTACCCCTTTTTATGTGCAGCCTGGATAACTGGATGGGAAATAAAAAATACATCCCTGGGATTCCACCTGTGTCCTGCTGGACAGGGGCATCAGGTGCTGATTTGTATATACATGGGCTAAACCCTTGGCTAGGCTTATAAGGCACTCAGGGCCAATAGCCTAGTAAGTTCCTATGATCCTATGATCCTATGAACCTGTTAGAGTTTGATCCCTGTAGGAAGTATGGCAGGTACAGGAGAGTGAGCGAGCTGTCGGGCACAGTGCTGGAGAATCCTTGAGTCCAGGGTCTTGGCTGGACTCCTTGTGAAGAACCGTGATGACAGACTGCTGCAGGGCTGATACCATGACTCAGAATACAAGTCTGAGGCGTGGAACCATCTGGCATGTGAGCTCACCAGTGCCACTGGCATCCTCCGAAGTGGTGATCAGGTCCATCATCATTATGATGAACTGAGACAGAGGAAGGGGATGCTCTTGGCCCAACAGATCCAAGAAGCTCCAGCCAGAATGCCCCAGCAGCTTGTAAGTATATATACAGGTGACATATCAAATTATAGTATGAATATCTGATAGACAGGTATGCATAACAGTGTGTTTTTCCCCACAGCTGCAGAAGAGAGGGTTCATAACATGGAAGTCCACGCAGGATGCCTACTACGAGACTGTAATAGGTGGAAACTGCAAATATATGATGTGCAAATGTGTATGGGTCAGGTATGCAACACAGCAGCTTGCTATGGTCTGTACAGATCACACATAATCACATTCACTAGGGGTTAAATGTGTACACTTGCCTGCAAAGTATTAATACATAGTTCACTAACTATCTATCACACATGACACTGTGACACTCCACTTATATTACAAGGTCAGAATGTGTGACCAAGTGAGTTGTTTGCAGAAATTAGTTACCAGTGGACAGCAGTGCCCCAGTAGCACAGTGTGATGAGAAATACATGTATCTCTTGCTAAATTTTGCACACACAGACCATGGTTTGGATCCAGGGACTGGTACAAAGATGTCTTCATAGTGACACACAAGTAATCCTGAGTATTTATAGAAACTGTCAGGTAGTGTTAACAAATATTTTCTCCACAGGGCTCACAGGTAAAGAAATGATTGTATTAGCTGTATGAAGGGTATAATAATAAACCGTGTACAAATGTTCCAAGGCCCAGCCTCATGCCAACAAATGACAGCAGTATAGCTATATACACTATGTACTCTTCCTGATACATGTCTCTCAAGTGTTACACTGTCACGGCTACTGATCACTGTTGCTAATAACCTTGCACACAGATATAAATCCAGTAGAAGAATGCCATTAGCACACACACACAACACCAGTGCAGAGTACACCTTGTTAGTCATATATGTAACCTTGACATGTATGAGTCCCCTCTACTCATGTACCTAAAGTTGTCACAGCTTTCCCCATAGCATTCCAGGTCAACAGATTAACAGGTATGCATGTGCTATGGTAGCTATAGGCCTCAGGTAGATGTAAAGTGAGGGCAGACCTGTAGAGTATTGAGCAGTGCTGCTGTGAAAAATATAAGACTATCCAGTTGGAAATGGACTGTTTTTCTCTCACTCCACACCTTATCTGCTTCAATAATTATTATTCATATACTACGGGTATGTTGTTCTCAAAAAATAATGTTGGGACATTTGACCTATTATTGTTCATATATTTAAATGGTTCAGTACTAAAATACCATGTTGAAATTCCATTGTTGGTAGCCTGTTGCCATAAATGTTACTGGCATGCTGTTACAATAATGATTGTTATTTAATTTATGCATGTGTGCTGTTTGCCATTGTTCTGGGTTAATTGGAACACCCGCGCATGCTGTTATAACTAATGTTGAAATGTTTTGTTCATGAATAACCAATGCACCTTGAAAAACCTTAACACCATAGCATGTTTGGGTAGACAGATCCCAGCGGATCTGCCTGTCTCACCTCATCTGGCCAGCACATCTGGGACCCAACCTCGAACTGCCTCCTCTGCTATTCCTGCACCACTCTCATGTGGAACCACTTCAGGGGATGGGCCCCGTCCCCCCTAGCCATGGGTACAGAGAGGACCCAGTCACCCGACACCAGTTCAGTGGTATGGTGCACAGGGTCATCCAGAGGGACTTGGATGTATGCCTGCTCCAGACTTGAGGGCAGACTGATGCACCTCAAGGGTCAGGCTGGCCTCATCATCCAGCTCCCAGGACAGCCACTTTTAGGGCCATTAAGGAGCAGTGTTGAGTACACATGGATGGGGACCTCAGTCCCACTGTTTCCATCTGGTGCCATGTGGCCCTTCAATTGCCAACCACCCCCCCCATTCAAGGTGTTTACCCCATCGTGTCATACACCACCCATGTCTGCTGTCTTGTCTGTCTGCCAATGCAACCTCTCCTACCCAACTTACCTCCCCAAATGTACCAACAATGCTTCCCCAACATCCCAGTCTCACCTTAAAAAATATAAAAGGGCCATCTGTCCCCCAAAAGTAATCTCGTTCAATACATAGCTCTCCATTTTGCCCCATGTACACTGTCATGAATCAATCATTCCACCAATTAAACAACAAACTTATGTCCCCTACACCCCTCCCTGTGGGATGTGAGGCTGCAAATTCCAAACTGTCCATATCATTCACAGCTGTTGCTGTCCAAGAAATGGAGAGCTATGGTCCTTTCCTGCATCAGTCCTGCACATCCCTAGCTGCCTTTCATAATGTATTTCCCCATGCTTGCCCCCATTTCACCACTTTCCTATAACCCCTTTTTTCTTTTCTTTTTTTTGTAATTAGCATAGGTTTAAGTGGGAGTAAGTGCTGCTAAGGGAAGCTATACATCTCTTGGCACCACTTAGCATCATGCAAACCCACTTAAACCTGCTTAAAACTGCTTTAATCACTCTATCTCATTTAGCCACTGCTCCGCCCAGCAACAAAATAACCAGCCCTGCCCGATCTTGAACCCAGGACCCTTTGCATAAATGTTAGAGCAACATACCACTACACTAAACCTGCTGTGAGAATTACTAATGATTTTGTAAATATATCATGCATTACAGTCATTTAACATTAGGAATAAAAGTCATCATTGCCAACTCTTGAACCCAGGACCCTGTACACTAGAGTCAGAGCAACACACCACTACAGTAAATCTCCTATAGAAATTACAAATGCTTTTGTAAATACATCATTCATTACAGTCATGTAACATTATGGGAAAAAAAGCATCACTGGTAGGTCTAGAACTCAGGCCCCATGTGCACAAGAGTCAGAGCAAATTCACCACTATGCCAAATCAGCTGTGGGCAGTAGTAATGCTTTTCTGAACATATCATGAATTACAGTCATGTAACAGTAGGGAAAAAAGACAAAGCTGCCATGTTTTGAACACAGGACCTTCTGAACCAGAGTCACAGCAACATGACACTATACCAAATCAGCTCTGGGGAATTAATGATGCATTTGTAAATATATCATGCGCTATGGAGATGTAACATTAGTGAAAGAATACATCGGTGAAAAGGTTTGAGCCCAGATCCATCTGAACTATAGTCAGAGGAACATACCAGTAAGCCGGCTGACCTGTGGAGTAGAACAACTGTTTTTACAAACATATCTTGATTGGCAGTCACACACTACTCATATATATACTGGCCCAAATCACAGTGTACTTGGGCCTCTGATGCAGACACAGAACCAGTACTCAGACATATAAATGCAGCTGGATGTACAGGAGGCCTACAATATCTCGTAGAGCTGACAACTGCACAGACTGTTGCTGAATATCCACAGTTGTGCCCCCTATTCATGGCAGGGTCCTAATAAAACTCAGTCTGTGTGCACACATACTGGCAAGGCAATGCAAACTGGGGTTACAAAAGCATGACAGACAGCTCAGTGTCACACGTCATACCCATCAGAACACACATGTCCACGCTAATCCTGTGTCACACACTGTATGCATGCACATATGTCTTACAAATGCACCTGGCATATGAATGACTTGGTAGCTCCATCTCTTACAGTTCTAGCATCTGTCACGTGTAGAAACCCACTGTGCTGGCTCACAGCCCAATGTGTGGCACAACAACCACATGCATGTCAATACAACATAGGAATAATGGAGTCCTGCAATGTCCAGCAAAACTGGTTGCTCCTACTGCAGTCACTACCATCCACAGTAGCACGTTAAACCCCTGCAGGGTGGGACACATTTCACAGTTATAAATATGTGTACCACATGTTGCCTAACACTCTCTGGATGGCACTATTATGTAACATATGCACCACAGGCACATGCCTCACCTGGACTGTCGTGGGTGCCCCCAACCAGGCCATGCTATGACACAACAGCTGACACCACACCCTCACTGACAGTTACAGCATGCTCTCCCCCAATATATTCACAATCCCTAGTCTGACTCCTGGCCAGAATGCAGCAGCTGTGGCCTGCTACGCATGCAGCAGTATGTACAACTACCTGCTACAGACCTAACATTTCTCCCAAACACCTAAAGCAGGGCATTCATACAACGGCCAAACATAAAGGGTTGGGGGGAATGTTGAGGTTTTAAGGGACATGTCTCAGTCTTCCCCTACAAACATACACAGCTGATAGACTAGCATCAATTGTAGCAGCATGCACAGTCAGATAGAAAATTATATATGACACTCACATCTGCCTGTCTCCTTACTCATCACAACACACATGTACACAGTACACTGCTACAGAATCTGAAAGTCTGTTAACAATGGCTAGACATATATATATCTCCACTGTACAGATTTCCACAAAATGTTCAGGTTGTTTCTTCATAGTTTTGGCCTGTTCCACATAACATTTGTGTTTTTCTGCCAAATCACTGGGATGATATGAGCAATGATATCACTAAATGAGCAATGATGTCACTAAATGATGACATACATTTGAGTTTCAGACTTCATATCCCTCAGAAAATGTATGTCAAAACAAACCCTGTTACTCTAGCAAATTTCTAACTTTATAGGATCAATATTTAAAATCTGTCCCTAGTTATGGCCCTTTGTCCCCCCCCCCCCATTTTGCCATGCTTTGTCCAGATTTCCTGTGCTAAGAGTTTGAGAGGTATGACTGAGATTCAGGAGTGTAACCATAGTGTACTGCACTGGCAAAGAACAGAAATGTATATGTATTACCTGTGCAAATTTATGTATTAATAGTAGAACCTGGAAGCCTTGAACATACAGACATAAGTTGCAAAACTTAAAGTAAATAAGCTGAACTTGTTTTATGAATGTGCTATCTCAGTATCAGTGCAGCAAGCAGACATACATGTCTACAGTTAGAGGTTTTTGTATTGTCTTGAAACATAAGGAATTACTAGGTTGAAAATGTAAAAGTGTTTTGTGTTATGACTTCCAGTTCTACACAAACATCAGACAGATATGTACTTCTGATGCAGAGATGTTAAAATGTATGTTAGTTGCTGTTAGCCTGGGAAGTGAAGGCAGGTGACACAGATTGATGTAATCTGAGCTAACCCAGCATTAATGTTGATTATTAATTTCAGACCTGTGTCATAGAAAGACCTTTGCATGTTGTATGTGTCTGTGTATCTGACAACATCCACTCATCTGCATTTGCCTTGCCAATAGTAAGGAACTAGGGAAATGTAAAATTATTTACATATAGATGGGAATATAGTATATCTGTCTGATATTTGTGTGGTCAGCAGTGCTTTGAGTATCAGGCATCTCTGCATTTAATGTTGATTTGAAGCCCTTTATCCAAGGTTTGATCACTTCTGTTTTGTATCTTATTTTGGTATTACATTTGATTTGTTTTATTTATTCTGTTGTGTTGAAATGGGTGGCCACAGTGGTGCAGTGGTTAGCATTGCTGCCTCACAGCAAGAGGTTCTCCAGTTTGATCCTCAGCTGGGGTGCCTTCTGTGCAGAGTCTGCATGTCCTCTCTGTGATTGTGTGGGTTTCCTACAGGTACTCTGGTTTCCTCCCAAAAACATGCTGTAGGTGGATTGGACACTCTAAATTGGCCCTAGGTGTGTATGCATGCATGTGTGCCTTCTGTGAAAGGTTGGGTGCTGGGCTGGCAACTCGACACTGTAAAACTCCACTGCCAATCATGAGTGCACAGGTGATCTGCTGTGGCGACCCCTAACCAGGAAACTCCGAAAGAAGAATTTTCTGTTCTGTTGGAGTTTTAAGAGTTCCCCATCCCACTTACCCAGCCCTTATTGTGTTCTTAGCTTTGGTGGCTTTTGAGTTGCTCACCCCTACTATACGTCTAATTTTGGACACTCCTCCCAATCCCATCCCATCATCTTATTCTACTGAATAGAGAGAGAAAGCATTTGGGAAGCCCCCCCACCCAGTTTCCCAAACGTAAATTATGGTGTTTCATCCCTTCCCACTTAATGTAATAAAATAATTCTACTGTATTTGTGTTGCTTCCTACTTTATAAGTTTATTTTGTTTTTGCTGCCTGTTCTTAAAAGTACTGAATTGCACTAATTATGCTGCATTTATTACTGCTTGTTAGTAGCCTGATTACATTACAACTGATATTCTAAGCCTTTTTGTTTAATTACTTGGGCTTCAGACCAGTTATTTTACATTAAGAGGGTTTGTAGTCCACACTTGTGGGAGGAGAGGGTAGATTCTGCCTTCTGAGCTGAAAATTGCTGGTTAAAGGCTTATTGTGCCTGCTTATTTACACTGTTCCTTTCTGAAATTGGTGCACCTTCTTTGCCGTAGCATACACTAGATTCAGACCTGCTGAATCTAGCTTTGTTTGTATAACTTGAGCACTAATCCAGGACATCTTTTTTGGAGAGGGTTCCCCTGCACCTTAGTGGCAGGAGTGTGCAGTTAGAACATGCCTGATTGATGACTGCTGGGACAGGGTTCAGTTTTGAGCTTTTTTATTGGTTAATTGGTTAATTTGTTTAAATCGGTTTTCTCTTGTTTGCTAGTGTTATATTTAAGTGTGTATCTGTTCTCCTGTGTTAAATTGATCTAAACAGAGTTGAAATATCTTTAGCATTGTCTGGTTACAGGTTTTGCTGTATTCAGATCTGTTTGTGTGATTCCTGTGGCCCTGGACAGCAATTACCTCCTTCTGCCTGCGCTTAATGGGAGTAAGTGGACTGTTTGGAACTTTTCTGGCATAGGGTGTTGAGCTAAGAGCTCAGGGACAAGGCTTGGTTGGTCAGTTCCAATGTCTCTATTTTACCTTCGTTTTTGTGGTATTTAAAACCAGCATCTGTATGGGTTTGTGCTTACTTGCTTGTTGCATTCCACCACTGTGCTGTTTTAACCCTTTGTGAGGTATCTCAGTCACATTTTTTCCCTTACCAGCACTCCTGTGTGAGTGAGGCTCTTGCCTCCAGCTACTGTATTGATTTTATCCAGCCATAATCACACTTATAGGTACTCTCCTCAGATAGCAATCACTCTACTATCCCTGATGTCTGTTCCACAGATTCTGATAACCATGGATGGACAATATGAAACAGTTTAGCAACTGCCTTATGTACACAGACAACCCCCTACTACTACCACCTAAGAACACAATATGTGAGAGATGCAATCATATTAAGAACCTAGAAGCCTTGTTGTCTTAGTCAAAAGCCAGTACATGATTGACAGGCCATGATGCTTTGCCACATATGGCCTTCATCTGTCTCCACTGGGCTTTAGGCTTCTGACAAAGGCTCCTGTCTCCCCCATAGTGCCTTTTTAAGCCAAAGTCATGACCAGAATATTGCCAACATGAATAATTCTTTAAACAAAATTAAAGGTCATGCTGCTAAATGCTAAGAGTTTTATCATGAAACTGTGCTAATTGCAAGCATTCCTTGACCTGGAGGATGCTGATATTTGCGCAGTCATTGGGACATGGTTCAAAGCTGTGGAGAGCACCCCAGCCTTACCAGGCTACTCATCCTACCATACTTTCAGACGCCAAATGGAGGGCTACAAAGCCAAAGGAGGTGGAATTCCAAAATTTATGAAAAACATATACACCTCCAGGCTGGTCAAACAGTATGACACACAGGAGACACTGCAAGTGCAGTTAATTGTTGACAAAACACATATTCAAATCATAGCTAGCTACAGAACCTCAACCATGACTCAGGACACCCACTCCACCTATCTGGACTTACTTCAATCCATCAAGATTCAACCCTCTACCCTGATCCTGAGTGACCTTAACTACCCAACCATAGAGTGCAGGACTTATTCTAGCCCACACAAGAATGGCCAGAGATTCCTTGAGGTCGATGCCCCTATGAGAGGTGAAAATATCTTGTATCTGGTCCTAACCAACATGAGTAGCCACTACAGCACTCCTACGGTGTCATCCTCCTTAGAAAGATCAACCATAAAGCAATCACTTTTGAACTCACCATCTCTCATGACCTCCCCCTTGTCAGTGTCACATGAAAAAACATGTCCGAAGCTGACTACAATCTCCTCAGAGCACATATAATGAGCTGCACAGCCACCGTCTACTCAGTTGGAACTAGCACCAATGTTCAAGCCTATACCAGGAAAATATATGAGCACCTACATAGCTGTATGGACTCAGCAATACCTGACAGGACCAAATCATCTTCCTCAAGGAAGAGTAAACCTGTCTGGTGGACAGCAGCAATAAACAAAGTCTATCACAGAAGGAGGTAATTGCTATCCAGGGCCAATAAGGACCAGGTTCCAAGTTTGAAGCAATCTTTCCTGTATTTGAACAAACAAATATGGTCACAGGTGAAATCCTGTAAGGCCAACTTCAAGTCCAAATTGGCCACATCCACCAAGGACAATCACAAGGCCTTCTTCACATATGTCCGCAATCTCAAAGGCACACCCAAAACCACTTTAAACTGATGGTCACATACACAAATGCCACAGATATTGCCAACCTACTGGCAGACAGGTTAAGTGAAAAACATCACCCCTGTCCCCCTAACAGTACATCGGGACATCACCAGCACCTGCCCCCCTCCCTTCATCAACATGGAGCAGGTCCTTAATGCCATCTCAAAGGCAAAAAATAAAGTCTCCATGGGACCTGATAAAATCCATGCCTGTATCCTACATGAATTCAGGCATGAGTTTTCAGCTCCATTAGACACCCTATTCAACCACACCCTGAGCATCGGCTTCATTCCAGATGCATGCAAGGCAGCCACTGTCATCCCTCTACACAAAGGTGGAGCATCCACTGACCCAGGCAGTTATAGGCCCATTAGCCTAACTAGCCTGATCTGCTAGGCCATGTAATGCATTATCATGGACCTTATAAACAAGGACATTGGCAGCCTCCAAATGCTGCACCCCACACAATTTGCTTTTGTCAAAGGGAGATCATGGCTGTTAAACATGGTCAACTTATTCAAAATGGTCACCAAAGCCATGGACATGGGGAAAATGATGCACAGTACCTACCTTGACCTAGCCAAAGCCTTTGACACTATTCCACACTCGAGCATAATACATAAACCCTCCCAGCTAGGTATCAGCCTGTATATGTTACCAGATGGGTAGCTGACTGGCTCACTGATAGAACCCATTCAGTCAAAGTAGGGGAAGCCATCTCTAGTAGTAGATCTGTAATGAGCAGTGTACCCCAAGGATCAGTCTTGGGGCCTCTACTGTTTGGCATATTCTTGTCTGAGGTGCAAGCCACAACCAGTGGTCTGTGGCTGACCAAGTGTGCAGATGACGGCAAGCTAGGTGCTGTCTTAAATTCTCCTAGTGATGTGAACATCCTCCAAGAGGACCTTGCCCAAACTAATGACTGGTGGCAGAAGCATAGCCTCAAAATGAATGCAAAGAAATGCATCATTATCCTCTTTGTGGAAATTGTCATCCCCACTACTTATGACATTAATAAGAATGTACTAAGCATGCAGTCAGTCGTGAGGGACAGGGACACCCAGGTTGATAGCAACCTGACTTTTGACCACCACATTGCATACGTTGTACAGAAGGCTGCCTACATGGCCCACCTCATAAATCAGGGTATGTCATTCAGGAACAAGGAGGTCATAACATCCCTGTACTCCTCCCTTATCAGACCCATTATTGAGTACAATGCATCCTTAGCATGTACCTTGCCATGCACATGCAGCAGTTGGAGAGACCACAGAGGTTCCTGAACAGGAAAATCCACGGTCTCCAATACCAATCCTATGCAGATAGGATAAAATCCCTGTCCCTCTTCTCAGTCTCATACACACTGCTCAGAGGTGACCTGTGCCTGACATACAAGGCCATGTCTGACCCAGGCTTGATGCAGTTGCTGCATATCCATAAGACAAACTAAACTTGCGCAATCTGCACACAAGGCTTTAACCTGGACTGTGACATGAATAGAACTTGTTTGCAGGATAGATTTGTGTCCCAAAGACTCGACCATCTGTGGAATAGAGTCCCTCTTGGTGTCATTCAGAGTACCTCTCTACACCTCTTTAAGAGAAACCTGGATGACTGGATGGGAAACAGAACATACACCCCCGGGATCACACCTGTGTCCCTGCTGGACAGGGGAAACAGGTGCTGACCTTGAAGAAACATGGGAAAAAGTCTTGGCTAGTCCTATAAGGGCCTCTGGCAAAATAGCCTAGTATCATCCTATGAACCTATGAGCCTATTACCGTAGATGTTTGCTGCAACTATTTCAGACTGTCCTGCAATGTTGTCTGAAATTATTCCCTGTGAGTCTGAACTATGTAGTTACTGTATTGATTGAGTATTGTCTTGTTCCTTTATTAGTTATTATTAAATATAGATAAACCTTGTAATTGTGTCTGGTCTGTATAGAACTAAGTAAGCTCTTAGAGTACTTGCATGTGTATTCAGCGACACTGTATAGCCCACTCCAATAGGCTCAATCTTGGTGATACTTACCATTTGGCTAATCGGTACATCACACAGTAGGATTCATCACCCTTTGGTTAGGGCCTTACAATAGCTGATAAAGATCTGAATTGTGGCAGTCGGACCTACCTTTAAGTGTGGGAAAAAGAGGCCATAGATGGTAAACCTGTGCCAGCATTTCCTAGGAGTGTGTGTGTGTGTGTGTGTGTGTGTGTGTGTGTGTGTGTGTGTGTGTGTGTGTGTGTGTGTGTGTGTGTGCGTGTATGTGTGTGATTGATAAATCAGATCTCAAAGTCTGTGTGTCAGCTATTTGGACAGGGACACAAAGCACTGGTTGGACAGAGAGGGTGATGGATGTTTTGGCTTGGGCACTCTGCTGAGATGTTAACCATATAGCTCTGCCAGTGGGGAGTCTTATTGGGGATCTGGACAGAGAGAAGGAAAAACCAGTTCCAGATTGACTGTGATTGCTCTGAAGGGTAATTGTACTTTACTGTGTGTGTATTTGTCATCCTCCCATTGTGTACATCCCTCACTGGTGGTAATAGTGATGATTGAAGCTCCTTGATTACTGGGCCAGTGCAGGGGCATCACACTGACAGTAGATACTGGTGGATACAGCTGGTATATCACATCATGTACCATCCTTGAGCCCGTCTCAGTCTGCCAATGTCATACAGGATTTTTTCACAGATTGTCCAGGTCTCCCTGACCATTCCTGACATATTCTGGTTAGGTCAGTGTGTACCCCATACCTCTATCGGAATGCTTGACACCTATGGCTAGCATACCTGGTGATCCCCTGCAGCAGGAAAGCAGGTTATATGTACTAGTAGTGGGGGGATGCTGGCTCTGGGTCAGCAGCAGTGCATACATACTGAGTATGCAACGTAAGGTAATGGATACAGCACCAGATATTCATGTACCATTACTGTGTCCCCAGGGGTCTGGGATGTCTCAGACAAATTCCACAAACTATGTGGACAACCATCATGTTGTGTCCATCTGGTGTGCAGGAATACACATTTATCTGGCAGGGGGCTCTACACTTATCAGGCACATGTACCTATTTTGCAAACAGCTGCGTACTGTAGATGTCAGACACCTATGAGTTCACACTACACCACATATGCACTGCTCTGTTATTGTGTACCCCAGATGTTCCTGGAATGTCCACATGAACCTGTAGTAGCACTCACCTATTGTCGGATGTAGGCTGGATGACATGATACTGTAATGTTGCCCATAGGGAACACTCAGCAGTTGATGGCAGTGATATGTGTGGACACATAACAACACAGTCTGTCACAGCAGTCAGGCCATTTCTGGTAGTGCTGGTACCATCCTAGATTACTATGCTATGGGCACTGTGCAGCCATATGGCTAGGCCACATGTTAGCCCATGTGTATGCTGGGCAGCAGCTGATGTCCCCATCAAACAGGCACACAGGTGGTATCCCAAGGGTGTATGTGCTGTTAACCATCCATCTGACCAGGTTACACCTGCAAAGGTTTAAGTAGCTACCCTGCCTGAAGTGGACAGGGTGCCCATTTCACCTCAGGGTGATTGTGTGTGACACACGTGAGCTGCCAACAAGGCCATTCCAGGTCACTCACAGGTTGTGGGTGTGTGTGTGTGTGTGTGTGTGTGTGTGTGTGTGTGTGTGTGTGTGTGTGTGTGTGTGTGTGTGTGTGTGTGTGTGTGTGTGTATTAACACAGTGGAGCATGACTTGTACTCGTGCAGCAGTCCCAACAATGTGGAGTCCATGACTGCCTTGCATGCCACAGCGAGGTCACTCCTAAGGAGTATGTGTCAGATGCCGAGACTGTGGCAATCATCAATGCCCTCAGACTCCATCACAGAGTAATGTTGTGAAGGAGCTGGTAAAACCTGTAGGAATGCACTGCCCTGTGGGCAGACTTGGTAGCGACAGTTAACAATGTGGAACACCAGGAAAAGACCTACAAACAGGTCTGACACCATGCCACAGACTTGGTACATGATCCATGGTAAAGAGCTGCAGCTGTGGCCATGGACTGTGCTGGCACTGGTGGATATCCTTCTACTTAAGCACCACTCACAGCCACTGAGGAGTTCCTCACAAACCTTGGTGCAGCCACCACCTCCAAGGAATCCATCATTACATATGTTGTGGAGGTGGGTGGCACAGAGTCAACAGACGATGAATGTGCAGTTAAGGCCCCAGGGGGTGTCATGTCAGTACTGTAGCATTCATAGTGGCAGCCTTTGCATACCTGGATGCATATTTCAAGTCAAACTGCATTTGCGGGTGGGGTTTTGTTATGCACACAAGTGCACACCTACTGTGAATGTCAGCAATTTGGGTAGTATTACAGCTTGTAATATACATGTTCATGATTGCACATATTATCCTGTACTAATGCCACATGTTTGTGCACTGACAATACCTCTCCTGCACAACTACATAGGCCCCTCTGGTGTGGCTCGGGAACAGGAATCTGAAGACAGTGAGTGTGGAACTGTCTTGTTGTGGCTCACCAATACCATAGGCATGTTGAGGGCAGCCAGTTTTCCATGCACACAACTGTTACGCTTAGCCATATTGCAATATGTACATGTTCACATGTGGTGGGGTTAACTGCAGTGCATTACATTGGTCCTCATGGGACCCTATTCCTAGGAGCTGTAACATATTGGCACATACTGTTGTATAGCAGTTGCCACTGTGCTATACAGGGGTACACTAGTATTGTGTACACAGGTGCACTGTGTGTTAGGTGAAGGTTCATCACATACTGCCACTCCTCACATATCTCACAGGTGTATAGTAAACAATAAAATGAGAGCACCTTGAGAACAGACTGAAAAAAGGAGTGCTGTGAATCCACCAAGGCACAGAGACACTAACAATAAATTTATTGAACACAATAAGAGCATTGTTTTTGCTACTACAATTAAGCTCTTCTAGAGCAAAAAAAACCAAAAAAAACAAAAATTACAAACTTCCTCCTTATTTAGTGCTTACAATCAATTAAAAATCAAGTTAATCAAAAACAAGTCAGTAATAATACAATCATTCATAAAAGAAATGCCTTTTAAAAAATTTAATTTTTTTTCAAACAATCCACAAAAAAAAATACACAAAACAAAAAAGAAAAGCAAAAAGCAAAAATACCTTAAATTTAATATAGAATGAAATAAAATAAATAAAATAAAATAAAAAAATATTAGAATTATATTAAGGTTTTTTAGTTATGGGAGTTTCTTTACATTCTTTTGGAATACAAAATGAATACATTATTTTCATTGATAATTTTACACTTACACTATTAAGGCATAAGTAAGGCATAAAATAAATATAATATAAAATATAAATAAAATATATATATATATATATATATATACAAATTTTAAAAACCTTTAATAACTAAAGGACTAAAAAAAAAAAATAAGAAGAGTAAGCAATGTAAAAACAAATTATCTTCTCTTAAAGTAGCTATACTTTTTAAGACAGGAACAATATTACTACTCAATTGTAGCAGCGCTGCTCTTATTGTGTTCAATAAATTTGCGTTAAGGTTCTGTGTGGCTTGGTGGATTCGTCAGCACTCCTTTTTGTGTACAGGTGTATAGTGGTAGCAACATTGACTGGAAGTAGCTGCACTGCATGTTGTTGAGGGCTCGTCCAGAGTGCATACTTGTGGTCTGAATGTGTGTCATGCATGTCATCATTCAGAAAGTGTGGTCTGTGTAATATCTTTGTGCCACCTCATGTGTATATATATATGTGTGTGTGTGTGTGTGTGTGTGTGTGTGTGTGTGTGTGTGTGTGTGTGTGTGTGTGTGTGTGTGTGTATCAGAAAACATTATAGTGCAAGTAGTAATTTATATATGTTGTCTCCCCCTCACAGGTTAACATGAGGGTTGGGTTATCTCTCCCTCACAACTTGATGTCAGTGTCTTATCAGACTCTGATGATGATGGTGGTCATAGTGGGCACAGGTGGGGCTGTTGGGGGCTGTATCTGCACCATTGGTTGACATCCCACTTCCACCAACAATGTCCCTGCACATGATCAGTATGCCCACACATACCCAGTCCACAGCAGCCACATATATTGGACAGCTGGAGGATGGTGGCATCCAACAGGCTAGTATGGTGACTATGGCATCTGTGACTGTAGACACTAGCCATAGCCAGAGAGCTGGTGAGGTCTCACACAGGTGGATTCACAGGGTTGCTTGAAGGAGGACTGCTGCCCATCCAGCCCCTGTCAGAGGTGTCACAGCAGGTGTCATCTGATGCATGTTTTGGTCTATCATGGAGGCACAGGCACATTCTGAATGCTATACCAGACAGATGCCCAGGGTCATGAATGCAATACTTCCCGCCATGCATGACAACCTCCACTACATTGGTGATGCTGTACTTCATTTTGCTGATGTTGTGGATACATGGTGGGGTGAGACATTGTCAGTGCTCAACGATGCAATGTCTGTGCTTGAGCATGTGGTGGGGGTAGGGCATTGGGCACGTGGACATAGGTCAGCAACAAGATCAGCTAAGAGCCCACATGGCCATGCACATTCACACTTCTGTAGTGGCAGTACCCCAGCACTACCAAAGGGAGGTTGCTGTCCACACCACAATGTATCAGGCCATGGGCACGTGTGTCCTTGCCGGCACCGTTAGGGATACAGATCCAACTGACAGCAGTCATCATCAGGGAGTAGTACCACATATGGCCTTGTACCTGGTGATGACATGACACTCCTTGCAGAACCAGTTCCCATGTCCATGGCTGGAGATGGTGAACTGTACATTCTGCCATGTATGGTCCTTGGCTGTCCGACATACCCCCATGTAGGGCAACCACATTGCTTGACTGTATGCATACACACACTCACACATCACTTTCACAGGCAGAAAACCACCAGACGCACACAGCTCCACTCCATGGCCCAGTTGAGCACCACCCCTCCAGAGACACACACACACACACACACACACACACACACACACACACACACACACACACACGATGCCAACTGTATGACCCAGCCTAGGCCTCTGGCAACTCCACACCACACCCTGTGCATGTGATGATACCTGTGCCACATCCCTGCTATCCATACCATCGATGCAGGGGCATGCTAATATGGGTCTGTTGCACAGGGTGAATATAGTGTAATGTAGTAATATTAGGCTGTGTATGGTGCTGTCTGCTGGCAATTATCATGGGTACACATCAAAGTGTATGTACCTTTCCGCCATGATGCATTATTGCTGTTAGTACTGCTGGCTGACTGTTGTCTCATATACCGTAGTCTGTTTGTGTTCCAGGTGTGTACAGCCTGTGGGGCTGCTAGCATTACCAAGGCTGAGTATGGCGGAGCGGAAACACAGTCACCTTTTCATCGCCAAGGTATGGCTGTATTTGTACATGTTTACCGGGTGTGTATGCATGCAACAGTGTGTGTGAGGGACAATGGGGGCAGACAGTGTGACCTTGCATACATACCCCTTGACACAGCCAGCTAGCCTTCATACATGTCACCTGGGTGTTCTGTAGAACCACAGGTTCATAGATACAGAGAAGGTTATCAGAGTACTGGCCCTGGGTCCCTCACAAGCCTAGCCATTACTTTATCCCCAACAGAATTACCAAACCATACCTGTTGCCCCTCCCATTGCTGGACACTGGTTGAACACCAAGGACAGATGTTTTTCTTTCCCATCCACTCAACCTTGATGCAGTTGATGAGGGCATGCATGGTACTATATTTGACATGTTTGGGGAGTGTATTCCTGACACAGGGCAGCCTCTAGAAGTCAAACATGACTGTTCAGCATGTGTGTCTGCTATCTCATATGTGAGTCAGGCTTCTCATGCTGGTAATGCACATGGAATCATGCTCTTGTATATGGGGCAGCTGTTGAAAGGCTGAGCACACAACATTGCCATCTTGGCATGCCACAGATACCTGTGGACAAACTGACCAGTAACCAGTGGGCTAGTACTGATTACAGGCTGTCTGCATGGAACAGGTGTTGAGGGCCATGGCTGACCTTTCTGGGTGTTAACATAGCCTTTACAGATTCTGCAGATGTCTGCATAGGTATGGAGCAGACTGGCCATGCTGTTAATGTATTGTTGTACTGACTGAGGATTATTCAGAGGTAATGTTCACCTTTTGGCTGAATGCGGACCCTTTACCTATGTGGTGAACCACATACAAGCAATTCCTGATGACTGCCAATACTTGTTGCCTGAATGCAACTATGTTGCCATCCTGCATATCCAGGTCTGTCATTGCAGTCTGTGTGTTTATGGGGTTGATGCTGATGTGGGAAATACTGGAGACATGTTCTTGTCATATGGCATGTTGATACTATTGTCTGCATTCAGCTTAAGGCTAGGACGTTGACAGCATTCCATACCCACTGTATGGGCAGTTTGTGGCTTAATGACAGACTGCAAAATACTTACAGTTCACACAGCCTTAGGCTGTACCTATGTATGTGGGTAGTGCCTATTAGCATTCATGCCTACATATATATATATATATATATATATATATATATATATATATATATATATATATATATATATATATATGGGTGATTAGGGCCATGAGGTAGTCACAGGGCCTTCACATGGCTACATATTGCACACACATAAGTGACACAGAATGTGTTTGCAACATTATCAAATGTGGAGTGTGGGACATGACTTGTAATGTGACAGTTGGCAGGACATACCATGCCCACAGCAAGTGCAACACACAGGACTTCCTCTGGTTTGCTACTATGACACATTATTTGTGTGACATTACCTTAACTTACACTATTTGTCATAACATTAAGGTGCTTCTGATGTGCAATAACTGCTCTATGCAATCAGTACACAACTGTATGACATTGTTGTTGTCCTACACTCTTGGGACCTCTTTACTGTTTCAGTTGTTGTCACAGGTCACACCTTGCCAAAGATGGACTGCAACCTGATGGGTGGTACAGATGGTGGCCATACCTGTGACCTCTGCATATGCTGCAGATTGTCTTGATGTTTGATACATACTTTCTTTCCATCTGTCATAAAATTTTGGTTTTCTGGCAAACTGTAGGAAAATCATGACAGACTACCTTTGCAGATTGATGATGGATATTGCCATGTAACAACACATACCTTTTGGAAAGTGCACTCAAATACACAACCTGTTCTGGTATCTACTTTCCATGTGTTTCACAGCAATATGGGAAGGTTGTGCTCAATGTTTGGCGTTTGCCCCAGTTTTCCATATGGCTTTAACCAGATTGTCTTTCTGTGAGGGGTTGAGAGGTATGCTGGTGGCCATAACACCAGTAGACTGCTGCAAGGGGATGTTCACACATACACACACACACACACACACACACACACACACACACACACACACACACACACACACACACACACACACACACACACACACACACACACACACACACACACACACACTCATGATCTGCCCTTGCTGATAGCAGAACCTCTAGTTGCTAAATACACAAAGTACATAATACAATACATATACCACAGAGGTTAGTTTGTAGTGTGTGTTGCAGTGTACTACAATTCTAGTCAAGTGTGTGACAGATGCATGTGTGATTTGGGGTGACTTGAGGAGGTTGTGGAGTCATCTACAACACAGACACACTCTCTGCTGTTCTGACACATGCATGGGGACATGCACACACAACACACATACAGTTCTAGTTATTAGATGACCTACGTATCCAGTTATGTACAATACAAAGTGATATGACTAGTGCATGTGCCACAGTGCCTTTGTGTTAGAAAATGTGTGACTGTGCTTATAAGATGGATGACATCAACAGGATATTTAAAGAAATGTCATGGAGAGGGGGTCAACAGCCTTAAAATGGTATAACCAAGCACACAACAGCTACCGCTGCACCACTTGTGTGGTATATTCTACATAGCACTGTGATTTCCTGGTATGTCAGTGGCAGAGCAGTATAGAGTAATGTGGTGAACCACTGACAGACATTTGTTTTTAGGTTCATAGGTTCATAGGTTCATATGAGGTTTCTAGGCTATTGGCCCTGGAGCCCTTATAACCCTAGCAGATGAGAGTATAGCCCATGTTAAGACATGTCAGCACCCAGAGCCCTTGTCCAGCAGAGACACAGGTGGAATCACAGGACTATATTTTCTGTTTCCCATGCAGTTATTAAGGGTGCACTTCACAAGGGATATTGAGGTACTTGGCTTGATGTGGACAGGGAGTGTATTCCACAGATGGGGGAGTCTGTTGGAAACATATCTGTCACACCAAGTCCTGTTGATATCACAGACTAGATTGATGCTGAGCCTTCAGGTTGATCAAGTGGGGCTTGACTTCCAGATGTGCAGCAGTCCCATCAAGACACGGTCTGGATTGCTTTGTATGCCAGACAGAGGTCACCTCTGAGGAGTCTGTATGGAACTGAGTAAAGGGACAGTGCTTTTAGCTTGTCTGTGTAGGGTAGATGTGTGAAGGTCTGGATTCTCCCAGTGAGAAACCTCTGAGGTCTCTCCAGCTACTGCATGTGCTTTGTGAGGTATATGCCAAAGGGGGCATTATGCACAATAATTGGGCTTATAAGGGTAGGATACATGGATCTTATGACCTCTTTGACTCTGGATGAGATACCCTTACTTTTGAGTTGGACCATCTAGAAAGCTTTCCATACAACGGAAGCCACATGGTGCTCAGAATTCAGGTTACTATCAACCTGGGTGGCCAAATGCCTCACTAAAGGTTGTGTATGTAGGACGCTGTTGTTAATGGGATAATATGTGGGGACATCAGTCTCCCCGAAGGCAATGATGATGCATTTTCTGACATTCAGTTTGAGGCCATGTTTCTGGCAGCAGTCATTTGTTTTAGTGAGACCCACTTGGAGGAGCAACACATCACTTTAGGAATTGACGACTGTTCCTAGCTTGCAGTCATCTACAAACTTGGCTAGCCATAGGCAAGTGTTTTTGTCCTGTACATCAAGGAAGTATATCCCGTATAACAGAGGCCTGAAGACTGATCCCTGGGGTATGCTGCTTGTTATGGGTGTACTGCTTGAGTTGGTTACCCCTATTATGATTAGGTGAGTTCTATCAATGAACCAGTTTGCTACCCATCTGGTAACATATGTATTGATGCCTAGTTGACAGAGTTTATTTACTATGGCCAAGTGGGACTAGTGTGTAAGGCTTTTGCCAAGTCAAGGTGGGTGGTGTGCACCATCTTTCCCTTGACCATGCCTTTGGTGGCTGTCTCAGGAAAGTCAACCAGATTTAACAAATGTACCTTCCCTTGACAAAGGCAGACTGTGTGAGGTCAAGTATTTGGAGTTTGACAATGTCCTTGTTAATGAGGTCCATGATAATCCATCGCATGGCCTTACAGATGAGGATAGTTAGGCTGATGGGTCTTTAAATTTCCTTGATCGGCAAACACTCCACCTTTGTGCAAAGGGATGACAGTGGCTGTCCTCCACTTGGCTAGGACAAAGCCAATACTTAGGCTTTGGTTGACTAGGGTGCCTAATGGTGCTGCCACTGAGATGTATTCAGGTCCCATGGAGGCTGTCTTTTTGGCTTTGAGAAGGCAGTGATGCTCTGTTCCCTAGTAATAAGGGGTGGGTGGGCAGGTACTGGGGATGTCTTGCTTTACTGATGGGGGGACAGAGGGGAGACATTTCTGCTGAATCTGTCAGCCAGTAGATTGGCTATATCAACAGCATTTGTGTATGTAATGTCCTTGACCACCAGTACTGAACAGATCTGGGAGCTTCCTTTGAGACTGCAGACATATGTGAAGTTGGCTTTATGATTGTCTGTCTTAGATGTGGGCGATTTGGACTCGGACTTGCCTTTAGAGGATTTCAGTGGTGCTCTTATTTGTTTGTTCAGACTAAGGAGAGATTGCTTCCAGTTGCGCACCTGCTCCTTCTTGGTCCTGGACAGCAATGTTATCCTTTTGTGATATAGTTCCTTTATTGCAGATGTTTCCAGACAGGTTTACTCTCCCTTGCGGAGGATTATGTTGTCCTGTCAGGTATTCCTGATTCCATACATCTATCTACATATATATATATATATATATATATATATATATATATATATATATATATATATATATATATATATATAAATACCGGTATAGTACTTTGGTGAACATTTGGATAGTGGTGCCTGTTCCTCCAGTGGGGGAAGGGGCTGTGCAGCTGTTTATACCATCCCTCAGGTGGTTGTGATCAGAGCTTGGAAGACATTTTTATTTTACCATGGCTAGAGGAGGGTCAGATGAGATGGTGATATTGAATGTGACCACTTGTTTTGTCGGATCTTGCCAGGGCGGATGATACTGTAGGGGTGCCGCAGTGGTTAATCATGTCGGTTACTGCCAAGTCCGACATATGTATCACATCTTGTGGGGGTATCAAGTAGCTGTCCTAAGGATTTAATAGTGATAAGATGGGGGAATCTCTGTGCATTTCTGTTTTGCCATGGTTGGTTTTCCAATGTATGGTTGGGTAATTAAAGTCAGCCAGGATCAGGATAAAGGGTTGAATCTTGATAGATTAGTAGAGGGCCAGATAGGTGGGTGGGCATCCTGAGTCAAATATGTTGGCCTCTACCTATTTATAATTTGAATAGAGGTCTTGTCAATGGTTAACTGCGTGGGTCTATATCAGAACATCGAGGTTTTAAAACTTCAAATGTTCTAATATCGACCCGTTTTGAGCGAACACTAAAAATAGCAAAGCTGCAGAACACCGAATTCTTTCCTAGGGAAAGAATTTGGTTGGTCAGTTCTGTGGCTTCGCTATTTTCAGTGATGCGGTGGAAAGTTACGGGTCAGGTTCAGGTAAGTGTGCAGTTGTGTAGTCGTTAGGGTTAGAACATGGGTTAGGTGAGTTAGGGTTAGGGCACGGGTTAGGTGAGTGTGTGAGAGTGACGGACCTTAGGGTTAGGGTTTGGGTTAAGGTAAGTTGATAGATAGTAGTGTATGTACAGTTTAGTGTAGGGTTAGTTGTAGGATTATAAGTGTATGTGTGTGGATTGATGTTTTTGGTGTGCTTGTGTTGTGTGCATGTGTTTCGGAATAGCAAATTTTTTACCAAGGAAACAATTTGCTGTTCTGAATGTTCGATATTATGTGGTTTAGATATTTTAGGTTCGATGAAATAGCATTTGCTATTTTCATCTTTCGACAGCGTGATATAAATGAAACTGCACTTGGAGTGTCTTGTGTGTGTCAGACTGTTTGACTAGCCTGGAGGTGTGTGTCTGTTTAATATATATTTATACTCCACCTCCTTTGGCTTTGCTGCCCACATTTTGGGGTCTGGCTGTGTTATAGGATGACTGACCAGGTAAGGATGGGTTGCTCACCGCAGCTGTGGCCAGGTTTCTGTGAATGCAGAAATGTCTGCATCTTCCAGGGTTAAGAATTCTTGTAATGAGTGCATTTTCATGTTTAGACTCCTAGCGTTTAGCAGCATGACCTTTAATTTGCAATTTGTTGAGAGTTTCATGTTGACAGTATCAACCACATGACTTTCCCGAAAACAGCCACTATGGGGGATGCATGGGCATTTGCCAGAAGCATGAAGCCCAACTGAGACAGATGCAGGCTATCTCTAGCAAAGCAGTGTGGTCTGTTGATCATATCTTCCCAGGTTGTCAGGCACTGGATCCCCCTGGGATGACACCAGAAAGTCAGCCACTTGTTAATGTCAATCATTTTCTGTTTGTATTGAGGCATCATTCTGGGTGACAGTAGAATGCTGCTTAAGCCTAGGGACATACCTACATGGGACATATATTCAGCATGCTCAATCATGTTTGTCTTCCTATAGTCCAGGGAGGTACGTCTGAATTTGTTCACATCATCATAGACTGGGACAGACTCATAACACTACCTGTTGTGGAGAAACTTCAGTGCATGTGTGATATGGTGAGTGATGGAACCTGACAAACAAGTAACAGTTACTGTCTCCTTATGCAGCCTGATGAGAGGCACATCTGTGTGTCTCACATTGGAGTCTCCTATGAGTAATATGTTGGGTTTATGGTTGGGTCTTAGTGGTTTCCTGACAGTGGTATGTGGACTATGCATGGTATGTGGTGTGGAGGTTTGTGGTGTCCTTTGTTTGGGTTTGTATTTTTTGAGGACCCCCACATATGTGGGGGTGTGTTGTGTAATTGTGGGTGATGTTTAATGACTGCATACACTGTAGGGAACCTATGTTAATGCACAATTTGTTCTGCTGTGCATATTCTCCATTTGTCTGGCCAATGGTTCCCCTTCCCCTTATGTGTGTCTCTTTGTCTTTCTGTAGTGCAGTCACAGGCTTTATCCATAGTTGATGCTGTTATGTATTTGTATTTCTGCTGTGGGTGGGGTAGAAGTCATAACATCACACACAGGGTTATGGACTTCACACCTCTGAGTGTACCTGTTCATGGGATCATAGGAGATTACTAGGCTAATGGCTCTGAGGCCCTTACAAGCCTAGCCCAGAGTATATCCCCAGAAAAGAAAACACAATCAGCAGCTGTCATCCCTCTCAATGAGGGGCACAGGTGGCACCCGTGGGACAGATTTTTGGTTGCCCATGCACTCAAGGTTGTAGTTGACGAGAGTCAGTGACATACTTTGTTTGACGTGTGTGGGGAGTGCATTCCAGAGACAGGTCATCCTCTGGGAGACAAATCTGTCTCTCCAGGAGGATTTGTTAATGTCACATATTAGATTTAAGACTTTTGATAGGGTACTATGTGAGGAGTTAGATGTACGGATATGGAGCATGTGTACTAGAGCAGAGTCTGAGATTGCCTTGTAGGCGAGACACAGGTCACCTCTGTGCAATCTGTATGATACAGAGTAGAGTGATACTGATTTGAGCCTGTCCACATAGGACAGGTGTCAGAGGCCATGGATTATCTTTGTGAGGTATTTCTGTGGCCTTTCCAGTTGGTTCAGGTGTTTGGAGAGGTACATACATAGTGACACATTATACTCAATTATTGGCCTAATGAGGGTGGAGTGCAGAGAGGTAATAACCTCCTTTTTTCTGGATGCAATCCCTTTACTTATGAGATGAACCAAGTAAAAGCCTTTTCTGACCACTGCTGCTACATGATGGTCAAATGTGAGATTGTTTTCAACTTGTGTACCCAGGTGTCTCAGCACAGGTTGTGCACTTAGGGGGTTACCGTTAATGTGGTAATCAGCAGGACCTGTGTTTTTCATGAATGGTATGTTAATACATTTTTTTGCATTTACTTAAGGCCATGACTTTGGCATCAGTCATTTGTTGCTGTGAGACCCTCTTGAACTATCTTAACATCATTTGGGGAGTCAATGACAGCACCCAAGTCGTCCACAAACTTGGTCAGCATCAGCCCTTTTGTCTTTTCCTGACCTCAGAGAGTAGATAGCAAACAATAGGGGTCCCAGGACAGATCCCTGGAGGAAACCACTAGTGACAGGTCTGGTATCAGTGGTAGTGTCACCTATGTTGACCTTGTGGGTCCTATCAGTGCGCCAATTGGGCACCTACATGATGACATAAGGATTTACACCACATTCTGTTAGCTTTTTGATGATGCCTGAGTGGGGGATTGTGTCAAAGGCCTTGGTCAGGTTAAGGTAAGCTGTATGTACTAACTTTCCCTCATCCAGTGCCTTGGTGACAGTTTCAAAGAAGTCAACCAGGTTCAACAGGCAAGATCTGCTCTTGACGAATCTGAACTGGGTGTGGTCAAGTGCTTGGAGATTGCCTTTGTCCTTGTTTATGATGTGCATAATAATACTCTCCATGGCCTTACAGATAAGACTTGTCAAGCCAATGGGACAATAGTTTCCAGGGTCAGTAGTGGCACTATGACAATGACAATTCTCCACTCTGCTGGGATGAGGCCTGTACTTTGGCTATGGTTGAGTAGGGTGTTCAATGGTGAGGCTACTTCTTGATGGAGATGTTGCAGAATACAGCCTGGGATACTGTCAGGTCCCATGACAGCTGTGCTGTTTGGCTTGGATAGGAACTTTAACACTTGATCTGTGGATATGCAAGGTGCAGGGCAAGTACTGGGGATGTGGAATGTGCCTTTGGGCAGGGACAGGGGGATGATGTTTGTGTTGAACCTATCTGTTAGCAGGTTGTCTAACTTGACAGAATCAGTGTAAGTGGCACCATTAAGAAGTCATTCAGAACAAACATGGTGTTAGCTATGGAGGTTTCTGATGTAAATAATAAAGGCTTTGTGGTTAGCCTTTGTTTCAGAGGCTAGTTTTGATTCATAATTGGCTTTGGAGGATTTCACTAGAGCTCTACTTTACTTGTTGAGGCTAAGGAGGGAGTTTTCCAATTGAGAATTTGTGCCTTTTTACCTGTGGACAACAGTTGCTTCCTTTTGTTGTAAAGCCTGTTGCTAGTGGATGTCCACCACACGTTTGTGTTTCCTTGAGAAGCAGGTTTTAGTTATGTTGGGTATGGCTGAGTCCATGGAGTTGTACAGGTACTTGTATACTGTACTGGCTTACTGTTCAACATATTTCTCTGCATCCTCTGAGGGGGGTGGTGGTGTGTAGCTACTGATACCCTCTCTTAGAAGGATGTGGTCAGTTTATGAGATGTAGACGTCAGAAGAACAGAACCTGTGTAGCAGGTTGTCCATCATTGCACCCCTACATCTGCTCTGGTCCTCAGACTGCTTGTGTTCCAATGTTATTATAAGGCTACATGTTGGCCATAGCTGTCAAACCATCACAGACTGACATCTGTACAGGCCCATATATAACAGTCAAACACAGGCCCACACATGGGGACAGGGTGTTAATATTGTTCTGTCAAACATAGACAGTTTGGAGAATGGTTTGGTATTAGCTTGCTTTCTCTTAAGGGTATGTCTGCTTCTCCACTGTCTGCCACTGATGTTTTTACATTGGCCTTTATTGTTTTGCAAGTAGTTTGGCAGGCAAATGCAATGTTATGACAAGCAGAACAGATATACAAGGCATACTTGTGGTCCTTCTGTGACACCCTGTCATTCCAGGGGTATGGCTGACGCCCAGTGACTTGTTGTCAGTACTAACACAGTAAGGAGGCAGCCATTTATAACCTGGCAGTACACTGAATTTCAAAACCTGCTGTCCTACAAGGCACTGCGTAGGTTACTCTGAGCTGCATACTGTCCAAATGTGTGGTCCTCTGTACCTGAATTTTCCAGCTTTCCTGCAATAATGAATATTTACTTCTGGACAGTGTGTACTACTCCTACTGTAGGTATAGCTGACATGCAACATAGTTGGAATGGACAGTCTTGAAACATGGACCCTGTCAACCACAGTACTGTACTTAGACCACTAAGCCACAACAGCCAACAGTAAGTGCTGCCTACTTCCTGACAGTATCAACCATGCATATACATAGCTCATTGACCCTTGCATATTGTGGACATGCTACAAGTTAGCAAGTTGATTGGGAAAGCCCTGGGAATGTGTTCTGTGCTGCTATTACTCTACAAACATAATTATTCTTGCATTTCTATGGGAAGATGGGTGTGTTGGGGTGAGGGTGCATACCTCTAAACTGTACACATTTTCACAGACTGTCCAGATTTTTACTTTAGATTTTGGTTCCATGTATTGTACTTGTCTTAGAGAATACTGGCATCTCATTAGAGACCAAAGGTTAGACAGTTATGACAGACATTTGAGTTTCAGACTTCTTACCCTTCGAAGACTTAAGGCAACTGCAAGACCTGCTGTGATATCACTGTGTATCATTGTCCCTGTTTGTGGGTCTTGGCTACACATTTCATTCTGGCTTTGTACAGGTGACTTGCTGGGAGAGGTTGAGAGGTGTGTATTGGACTTCAATATTGACATCCATGCATGTGAGCTATGACCCTGCAGTTTGTTAGTCCTCCACATATACTGCAGTGGGTTTTGTCACCAAGGGGTCTACTGCATATTCTGGGAAAGCCAGCATTTGTGGACATTTCCTGTTGTCCTACATAGCTGTCAGTTGTCTGCTGCTATCCTGGTAGGCCACCCCATTCCCTTGCATACATGCAGCGATGCCATAGATATGCTACCACAATATAATATACCATTAATTTGTTGTTAAGAAGAGTGATTTACCATGTGCCTGTGACAGTCGTGAGGACAGTGGTTGAGGGCTGATGCTGTCAGATGCACACAGTACATAGCCTATACATTGTACGGCACAGGTAGTGTGATATGTGTGGCATCCTTTTTACTGTGTGTGTGGGTCAGAGAGAGGTGTCAGTCCTTGGGTCCCTAGGGTGTTAGTGTATGTCCTATGTGTTGCCTCTTTGTCAAGGCCAGGGCATATTGGGCATGCCTATGTCTGCCTACAGGGAGAGGCTCTGGGGGCTCCTTCTCCAAGTACCCCTGTGGCTGTGTGTACCTTGGCAATGGTGGGGGACTTTGTGTCCTTTCCCTGTGATGTTTCTGCTGCAGCTGTTTTGACAGGATTATATTGTGTAGCATGGCAGATACTATGAACATGTGTGCACATGTGGTGGCAGGGCTCAACCAGATATGTCAAGGCAGCGGAACTGTGACTTGAGCAGCCCAAACACATGCTCTACGATGTTTCTAGTTTGTGTGTGTGCCTCATTATGGTGTTCTTCAATGTGTGCATGTGTGTGCATTTTTCATGGGTGTCATCATCCACGGTTCCAGTGCATACCCAGCATCCCCCATGAGATGGCCATATGGGATGCCCCCCCTGGCAAATGCCTGGTACAGCTGTGAGGCATGCCAGATGTGGGAGTCATGATAACCACCAGGGCTGCCAGCACACACATTGATGATAATGCCCTGGGCATTGCACATGACCTGGCAGTTGATGCAGTGATAGCCCTTGCGGTTGATGTAGACTCTACCTTCTTCTCCTCAGGGGTGCTGGGGAAATAAATGTGCTCACTGGCATGTGTTAACATGACAACCAGGAAATAGTGGAGCACCTTGGATGCAGATGCCTGTGAGTCCCACATTATCTCCATAGAACCACAACGACCGGCAAAATATGATGGTAGGCACAAAAGGTTCAAAATCCTTTAGTGGTTATAAAACATATTCCAAAATAATAACCAGACTGGTTTCAGCCTCACAGCCTTTATCAATGGTTAAGCAAAAAAGAAGTTCAGTGCAGCACAGGTACTTACTATATTTATAGTAGTCCCTCCTTAACTAAGAGATAATGGTATAGCCCAACCTGGTGGCCGGAATGTTCAAATACATATGAAGATACCAGAAACAAAATAAAGACACTTCATAAATTGATAATATGATAATATTATCATATAAATAGCATGTATAAATTTAAATCCAAAACATAATTTGATAAAACTTAATTGATGATAAATAATAAGTAGTACAAATATAGCCAACCATAAAAAATGAAATGTATATAATATTACTATGATATGTTCACAAAACATATTAAACAGTAATTTAGTAGACTGATCCAATCATGTTGGGCTAATAATAAATTCAAAAAGACGGACACAATAAACATGGTAATTGTATGTAGCACTAACAAAATTAGTGTATAAGAATTAAGTTAATCAAAGGTCAATAATTGACCAATTGTGATATAACACCTATATAAACTTAATCACCAAAATCAAAAAACAACAAAATCATAAATTATGAGAAAACATAAGTTATGAAAAAAATATATATTTTTTATATTTTTAAAACAATTGAAACATCATAAATCCATGACATTTAAGTCTACAAAAAATAACATTCTCTAAAAATGAATAATGTCCTGATATAGAGAGTGAATATACCAAAATCCAAACCAAAAACAATTTATAAATGATCATTCAGGCCTGGTGGAAATAATGCCCCAAGGTTGATAATCCAATATTGTTCCTTTTTATTCAAAATAGAATGGCAACCCTGTTGATGGCTGCGATCCCCCACAATTTTATCTATAACCATGAACCTAAATTGTGCATTAGAATGTTTCATGGTATGTCTATACAGGGCATTGGTATCCCTCTTGTTCCTAATATCACTTTTATGTACTGTAATGCGTGTTCTGAGAGATCTTGATGTTTGTCCCATATAAAATGATTGGCACTGGCAAGTAGCTAAATATATAATCCATGTAGTACTACAATTGGCAAAAACTCTAGTCTGATACACACGATTAGTGTTTGCACTGGTGAATTCCTTAAGTGTATAAACCTGGGAACAGGAACTACAATGACCACATGGGAGGGTGCCTAATAGTTTATCCCCTGTAAGGGTTGTCTGTTGGTAAATAGCTCCTCCCCCTTCCTTATGTTTATAGTGGGAAAACAACCCCCCTAAAGTTTTACCTCTTCTAAAAGACATGTGGCATCTCGTACCTAGTAATGTTCTTAATTCATCATGTGCCAGCAAAATATTCCAATTAGAGTTTTTCTTGCAACTACAAGGTACAGCAATGGGAGCTTCTTTTGCTCCTATTTATGCAGACCTGCTTATGGCCTATTTTGAGGAATGCATGATTTATGATTCATCACACAACATCTACATAGTTGAAATTGACATCTGGAGACGATATTTAGATGATTGTTGGATGGTGTGGAGGTCGGACATAACATATTTACATGAATTCATACAATATTTGAATGATAATGTATGGGGTATGGAATTTACCGTTACATATGATTATTATACCATTAACGTTTTGGATGTTACAGTTTATCGTAACAAAGACCATACTTTGAGTACTAAATTATTTCACAAATATCCAGAATACAATACCTTGTTACATGCATCTAGTATGCACCCTAACCACACCATCCGCAACATATCAAAATCACAATTCATGCGTATCAAATGCATATGTTCATCTGATGAGGATTTTCAAACAGCTAGGAATGATTTATGTTGTAGGTTCAAACATAGGGGATACAAGAACAGAGATATCTCTGCGGCTAGTGAATGGAGCAATACTTTGGATAGACAAACACTATTACAATACAAGAAATCAGATGACACTGACAACGACTCTATCATCAGGTTTGTGACTACTTATGGTAGGAATCACCATTTAGTGAGAGATATTCTGAACTCTAATAAAAGTGATATTAGGAAAAAGAGGGATACCCATGCCCTGTATAGACATACCATGAAACATTCTAATGCACAATTTAAGTTCATGGTTATAGATAAAATTGTGGGGGATCACAGCCATCAACAGGGTTGGCATTCTATTTTGAATAAAAAGGAACAATATTGGATTACCAACCTTGGGGCATTATTTCTGCCAGGCCTGAATGATCATTTATAAATTGGTTTTGGTTTGGATTTTGGTATATTCACTCTCTATATCAGGACATTATTCAGGTTGAGAGATATGTTATTTTTGTAGACTTAAATGTCATGGATTTATGATGTTTCAATTGTTTTAAAAATATAAAATATATATATTTTTTAAATAACTTATGTTTTCTCATAATTTATGATTTTGTTGTTTTTTGGTTTTGGTGATTAAGTTTATATAGGTGTTATATCACAATTGGTCAATTATTGACTTTTGATTAACTTAATTCTTATACACTAATTTTGTTAGTGCTACATACAATTACCATGTTTATCGTGTCCGTCTTTTTGAATTTATTATTAGCCCAACATGATCGGATCAGTCTACTAAATTACTGTTTAATATGTTTTATGAACATACCATAGTAATATTATATACATTTCATTTTTTATGGTTGGCTATATTTGTACTACTTATTATTTATCATCAGTTAAGTTTTGTTATCAAATTATGTTTTGGATTTAAATTTATACATGCTATTTATATGATAATATTATCATATTATCAATTTATGAAGTGTCTTTATTTTGTTTCTGGTATCTTCATATGTATTTGAACAACATTCCGGCCACCAGGTTGGGCTATACCATTATCTCTTAGTTAAGGAGGGACTACTATAAATATAGTAAGTACCTGTGCTACACTGAACTTCTTTTTTGCTTAAACATTGATAAAGGCTGTGAGGCCGAAACCGGTCTGGTTATTATTTTGGAATATGTTTTATAACCAATAAAGGATTTTGAACCTTTTGTGCCTACCATCATATTTTGCTGGTCGTTGTGGTTGTATGCAGTTGGTTTTGACCGTGCACGCCGTCCTTGCGAGGCATTTCAGTCGCATCCCACATTATCTCCCCAGTAGGTCTTTGGAAAGTACCTGTAGCTAGTATTCTTAAGGCTACACATACCTTTGTTTCTACTGGGATGGGTTCCTCTCTCTTGGCTCTGGGTTTGAAGTGAGGGCAGCAGAGCTCAGTGAGTTGCTGAAGTATGTCCCTGTCTACCCTGTAGCACTCTATCTCCAGCTGATGTAGCCCCTGGAAGGTTATCCTTGGTCTCAACACTCTTCTCCTCCTTAGTCTGGGCTCATTGTCAGCATCATCCTCATCACTGCCCTCAGTCTGAAGCATGTAGAGATGTAGTAAAGCAACAGCAGCCCATATAATTTTGTCAGTTAAAATTCCCAAGTGTGTACTCCAGTGGTACAGAGTATGTGGGAAAATCAGATTGAAGATTGAATGGGTATTTGCTTACTTTATACTGGTGTGCTGAAGATGCTGCCCATGTGATTGGCTGACTATGATACATTCCACCTGCCAGCTACATTATTGAGAGATTTGAATTGGTCACTGTGAGTGGCAGAGTCCTTATTAGCCATTTATAGTTGATTGCCTTTTTTTCTGCTATTTTCTTTTATTTTTTCCATTTCCTCCAGTTTTAAGCCTTTAAAACTGTTGCTGCTAGTGTAAACATTGCTGAGTAGAAAGGGGTCTCCCATGGACATGAACACTCTCAGCATTTCTAAAACCAGGTACGTATAGCTAAGATGCCTCAGACACACCCCCTTGCTGAGCTGGTTTCAGAAATGCTGAGCAGTGCTTAGCGGTGCACAAATACGCATAGCTGGGCTGGATGCTGCTTAGAATTAAACTTCTAAGCAATGCTCAAACCGGCTAAGCAGAGCTAAACACTGCTAAGCATTGCTCAGTTTTCATTTAAAGAAATGTATAAATTGGACATTAATTACTCATTACTGACATATCATTAAGTGTATATGTTTTACATTACATGATGTCTGCCTATGTGCTTTGATTACATTACCTTGGGGTGTGACTGTACTGTATGGGACACTTGTGTTTACATGGGTGAGTTCACATCATATATCCACTGACACTAGAAATTTGGACCAGCTACACTACCCTGGTTAACATATATCAATTACTACCTCATTAAATAAAAAAAATATATTTAACAATGCTTTACCATGTAAAAGCTAAACGGTCTATTTTGGAATTCAAACCATGCACCTACCGCATGCAAAGCATGAACTCTAACCACAAAGCTAAATCACCAGTGAAGATTTCAGTTATGCATTTCTATATAGCTCTTTCACGATACAAATACAGTAGAAAAAATACAACCATTAAAAAAAAAAAAAAATATATATATATATATATATATATATATATATATATATATATATATATATCAAATATTAGCATGTCAGTTGCAGGCCACATACACTTCACAAAAATCCATGGTAATGCAAAACCTGTCATTCTATCAACTTTCTAAGTTTGCAAGAGCAATATTTAAAACAGTGTAAGAAACTTCTCTGTGTGGAAGATTTTCAGTCCATATATTTCTGGTTAATCACTGTATATTAATCAGATCAGACAATAGTAGTAGAAGTAGCAAACGTAAACTTGTCAAGTCCAAAAGTAATAATAGAAAATATATAATTCTACAGCATTACTGAATATTCGAAAGTAATCCAAACAAGGCAGGCAGTCTGTTTCCAGTCGAAAATCCTTTATTAAGTACACAGACAAGCGATCCAAGTAAAACAAAAATATAGTAATAATTTCCTCACAAGGTTTCTAAATATACATATATACATTTTATCAGGCATGGGAGTGGTTTATTGTGCTGTAAAACAAAGTGTTACTGGTACACATGTTAAATTCACATCCCTTCCCCCATCAGTGTGACATTCGAGCTGGTCCTGCCCTACCTAGTAGCTGTCATAATAATATATAGCCCTAATGTACTTTAATGGTACATCTTATTTAACCAAATTATTAAGTAGATTATTAAGTCTGTGATTTTATACAAGACAATATACTACATGGCTGGAAATATATCAACCTTAGTTAATTGTGCGATCAAAAATTATATATAAATATATACATATACATTTTGCATGTAAAAATTAGTTTCTATTTTCATAACCTGTTGTTAACAAAGATCGCTTTCATCCTTGTAGACTTCTTCAGGTCTGTGAACAAGAACCCTAAAAGCCTATATAATTGTATAATTAGTTAGTATTGTTATTACCATCATTTTGAATAAAGTGGAAAAAAAGAGAACCAGAAAAAAATAAAAATAAAAAAAATATATGTATGATGATGGAAACAAAATATACACTTACATTTCAAATGATTTAAAATGGTATTTTAAACCAATTTGTAGAAAAAAAAAAAATAAAATACAATTAGTCATGTAAACGAGGCAATGTTTTAAGTTCCAGTGCACTTTTAATTGAACAGTAGTAGTTTAGTCCAGGCTTTCTAAAAGAGTTCAGCTTTCATTGCCACATGAGTTCATGTTTATCCAGAATATTCGGGATGTTTCCTTCAAGATCACCCATGTCTATGTGATCCCAGATCTGGAACTTAAAACCTGTGCGTCTTTTATGAAGAGAAAGGTGTTTGGCTAGTGCATTATTTTTACATTCAGAGCGGATTTCTGACAGATGACATGAAATCCTTCGCTTGAGTTTATTTACAGTCTTGCCCACATAGAATGCATCACATTCATTGCACTGTGCCCTGTAAATTACTTTCTTAGTGTTACTGTCACCCCCTGCACTGGTTTTAATGATCTTCTTTAAATAAGGGCAATAAAAACTATCACCTTGCTGTATAAATATACAAAATGTACAATTAGTTTCACATCTTTTAGTGCTTTTCTCACATGGTCTAGGTTTAAATTCAACAAAACTTCTAATATTCCTGGCCTTTCTATAAACAAATGATGGGGCTTCACCTAAGATGTTAATCAGAAAAGGGTTTCCTGTGACAGTGTCCCAGTTTTCTTCAATAATATTTTTGATACTGTGATAATCCAAAGTATATGTCAGGATGCAGCTATTTTTGCATTTGTTATTCTCTGTGGGATTACTTAACATTTTTCTACTGGGGAGGTTGAGTGAAGGTGCTTCAGTCATTTTCAGTTCTATAATGGGTTCCAGGATGTTTTTTAACATGTGACTCATAGCCTCTCACTAGAAAATCATTCTCTAAGTTGTTCAGGTTTCTCAAAAATGTTTCCATCTCTGTGGTAATTCGAGCTAATCTATAGCCTTGGGATTTCATTACATTATACTTGGTTTTTGTAGGATGTAGACTTTTACTGTGGAGTAATAAGTTAACCCTTGTTGGTTTTCTGAATAGATCAGTGGTGATTCTGTTATTGCTGGTGTCCTTGGAAATCTGAATATCTAAGAAAGTGGTTGAAGTACAGCTATGGGAAGAGGTAAACTTCAGGAAGGGGGTTGTTTGATTGAGGTAAGTGATAAAATCTCCAAGCTGCAAGGTGTCACCTTCCCACACAATAAAGACATCATCAATAAAACGTAAATAGCATGTGATATGCTGCATGTAGTCTGTGTTGTTTAACACAAAGTCCTCCTCCCATTTTCCCAGGGCTATGTTAGCTATGCTGGGAGCCATGGCAGCCCCCATTGCTATACCAGTTTTTTGTTTGTAGTGTTTGCCATTGAAAGTAAAGTCCAGTACAAGATTAATGAGCTTGCTTAACTTTTGCAGTTATGCCTGTGTACCCTGATTATGTTTCTTAAAAGACTCCATAGTTGCTGTTATACAGTAATTGTGAGGGAGCACTGTGTACAAGGATTCCACATCAATAGTTACCAAAATACTGTCAGCTTCCACTGTAATGTTTTTTATTTTCTTCAAAAAATACATTGAATCTCTTATGTATGACTTATTCTTTTCTGCTAGAGGTTTCAGCAAGTAATAAAGGTAAATGGCTGTGGCTTCAGTAAGGGAACCTCCACTTGCTACCACCAGTCTATAAGGTGGGTCTTCTGTGTTCTTGTGTGGCTTTGGTATTCCAAAAAAGTAAGGTAAACGTGGGCATGGGCTCCATAAATAATTATAAAGATTTTCAGTGGTAAGTTTTTCTTCCCATAATGTGGTGAGATTAGTGTTCCATAAATCATATGCTCTTTTTATGTCATCCATGGCAAATAACTCATAAAATCTGTTATCCTCCAGCATGTTCTCTATATTTTGGTTGTAGCTAGTGGTATCAGTCACAAGTATACCTCCTCCCTTGTCTGCCTTCATTACACGCTTGGATTTATCATTGCCTAGCTCAAGCAATGCTTTTCTTTCTCCCTGTGTTAAGTTATAAAGTTTTTTCTTTGGAGGTTTTTTAAGCAGTTTCCTGATATCCATCTCACATTTCACTTCGAAAGCAGCTAGTGTTTGATGTAGTGGTGGACAATAGCTGCTAGGCCTTTTTATAGTTTCATCAATAGGCTTATTTTCAGTGTCATTACTTTTGTCATGAAACTGTACCCTTAAGTTGAGCTTCCTCACAAACATTTTAAAGTCTATCAGTACTTGAGCATCCTCACTCCTGCAGTTTGGTACAAAAGTAAATCCTTTTGACAACACACTTTTTTCCTCTTCAGTCAGTGCTTTAACAGAGTAGTTCCAGATAAGTGGAGCACCTGTTATTGTGGTACCTGTTGTTGTAGTTATTGTACCTGTTATTGTGGCTGTTTCCTCTGTCTGAGCCTAGGACCTGGGTTGCAGTCGGGGTTCCAGTCGGGATTGCCCAGGTATTGTATTTCCCTCACACCTGTCCACTGTTTGTATTTTCCTCTGAGATAGAAAGTATACATTTATCAAGAAGATTGTCAATTTCTTGTTTAATATCATTTTTTTTAAGTAGACTAGGATTAAAGCACCATGAAATAGTCTTGTTTTTTAGGGAATGATTGTATAGCCAGTCAATAACCAAAGTGATTCTAGAATGGTCTGAAAAAACCCTAGGTTTAGTAATAAATGAAAGTACATAAGGGAAAAAAACATCAGAAATCAAAAAGAAGTCCAACCTGGACCAACACTTATAACATTGTGAGAAAAAAGTAAACCCTTTATTAGGCCGCTGTGAAGAGAAGTTAAAATATGGGTCAAATAGATTGAAATCACTTTTAATTTCCCTAATTGCAGTAGAGGCTTGCATATTAAACTTAGATTTCGTGTTGGTTCTATCTGACTTAGGATCTTGAATTGAATTCCAATCACCCCCCAAAATGTAGTAATGATTAGGGAAGGACTTAAGGAAGTTATAAATATTCATCAAACAATTTTGTTGAAAGGAGTACGGGGTGTAAATATTGACAACTAAAATTGGTTTATTTAGATGAGCAACTTTAGTTACGAAATAACACCATCTACCTTCTGGGTTTGAGTCTTGCTTTATAATATCATGTTGAAAAGAATTTTTAACAATGATAGCAACTCCTACCTTGTTAGTTTTATTTCCCGCCGCAATAATAGTTTTAATCCATTTTTTTTCAACGAGGGATTCCACTGCTCCTTTACTAGATGTGTTTCTTGTACCATTATAAAGTCCAGATTCGCCTTAAGGACCAAATCTAGAAAGAGTTTTCTTTTATTATCTGCTTGCAACCCCTTTACATTCCATGAAGCTAAAGAACACATAGAGTAATTAAAACATGTAATCTTATGTTAACTCTATTAGATGTGTTGGAAAATGGAAACCATACAGAAGAATACCATGAATGACACAAAAAATTTGGACATAGATGAGAAACTCTCCCACACGCAACCCTGTGCCTACCCACTATAACTCCTAACATGGAAGAGTGAGGGATACATCTACGTCTTTGAAAAATACCCATTAGGTTAAAAAAGTAGTCTAACTTTTTTATTTTTGTTACATTGAAAACATACCTTGCTAAGTATCCCAATTCTAAAAGCCTATCATTACAGAGCATAGAAAACTGAACTATCCTTAATATCTAACCTTATTCCACAGAAAAAGCATAAAACAAGGAAATAGTGAGAATCCCGTAACATTCAGATATAACAGTACCAACCATCATTAAAAAGATCTGTCCTATTTATACTTTTAATATACTATTAGATGTAGCTTAAACTGTTGGGATTACGATAGTTATGTCTAAGAAGCAATAGAGCCTAAAATGCATTCTTAGCCAGATAAATAATATCTATATGTAAAAAAAAAAAAACATATAAGACTCTATGTATAATAGTTATGTGTTACATTAAAAGACTTAACTTTGACCATACACTTCAAGGATGTGCCTCACAATGTAGCAATAGCATAATAGAACTCACAAGTAAATAGTTAGAGATCTAAATAAATATTTCCTGCAAGGTCACTATATAACAAATGACATTCTTGTAGATTGCATATACATGTCACATCACAAACCATAAACAAATTGGCTTTCATATAATAGTATCCAGTCCATTTACGAATATGGCCATTTTCCTTTCGAACTAAGCTTAAACAAATCCAGCCAGATCACACTGAATATTCCCCTCATTGAAGTCCAGCCTCCTCTACCTTTAAATAGCATAAGAATAACAATGATCCAGTCAATGTAACTGAAAACTCAGCATGAGAATTCTTGATGCAATGTAGCGCTCTACCTATAAAGTCTAAAAAAGAGATACAGCATAGTTCGCGATGTACAACTAGTACCAAAGACACAGCAGTAGCTACAGCATTACAGTGCTCTTAAAAAAGACACCTTTACTCGCCAACAGATCAATTAAACAGCCAAGAATAAAAAAAAAAAAAAAAAAAGGACGTAATAAGGGTCCTCCATCTGTTATACCTCTTAAAATAATGACAAAATAGAACCTTTAAATATCGATCAGTTATTTTGCTCCACTGAAGAATTGTTCCCATTCCTTTGAATGTTCATAAATTGAGATGAATTCCTGCCCTTTAAGCTGCCTTGCCTTTAAGAACCTGGTGCAGCCTGGGAAAAAGGTCATACATGTGTAGAGGTCGCGCAGCAGCACAGGACCATTGGGAGCTGTAGTCTATCAGCCTGCCAGTCACTCACGAAGACGCCAGGCCTGTATAACCAACACCTACAACGGGTCAAGACTCACTGGACCACTTTTGAGAGAAAAAACCCCGAAGGTATGTGTAATCGTGATGATAAACAGCAATGTAAAATGTTTCTGGCTATGTTTATGGTGTCAAGCAGGAACAATTAATATCATATGACTTAGGCAATCCTACTGGCTTAATCCGGATGAAATTTGAAAAGTTTAATAAACAATGTCGTTGCTTCACTTTTGTTATTTATTTGGTATTTAGTTCCTTGAAATGAGAACTGTAATGTATTGGGGAATCTCATTTGAAATTTAATTTGTTTAGTAATCAAATAAGCACAGAAGGGGGCTAACTTTTCTCTTTCTAATTTAATTTGAGGTGGCAGGTCTTGGGAAAGGCTGATCTTATATCCATTCCATTCAATAACTTTTTTAGATTTTGCAGCAAATAACAGCTTAGTCACATACTGAAAGTTCAATAGTTTCACATAGACAATTCTTGGATTATTTAGTACTGGAGAAGGTCTAAGTGCCCTATGAGCTCTTTTGATGGTAATTTGTTTTGCTTCTAAGTCGCTTCCTAAGAACAGAGAGAATATTCTAGTCATTGTTTCCAACAGCTTGTTTTGCTCTATAGTTTCAGGGATGCCTCTTACAATATTATTGCGTCTGGATCTGGCTTCAAGGTCTAATACTTTCTTTTGCAAATCTTGAATAGAATTTGTATTGGCATCAGAAGATTTTTGTATGTTCTCTATTTTGATATCTTGATCCATAATTTTAGACTCCATTTTATCCATCCTGGTAAGAATCTTGTCTATCGAAGATCCAACTTTTTGTAACTGGGTAGATAGGTTTTGAATAGCCTCCTGAATAGGCTGCAGAGCTGTTTTCAGATCCTCTAGGTTGGAAGCCTCAGTTCTAGTCTTTGAAGTATTTTTATTAGTTTCTTGAGATTTATTTGTTCTGGCTCTTTTAGAAGTAATGTCCTTTTCCGGTGAAACTAATGAAGAAAATTTTGTTTTTGTAACTTGACTCTCCATGGAATCCAAATCGAATGACATCTTCTTTCTTTTCTTTTGAGATATTATAGTAGTTGTTTTTCTGTATTGTGTTTAGATTTAATCCGGCCTGAATGTTTTCAGCACCAGATTTTCACATGTGGTACACACTCCACATCCATCTCAACAATCAGTTGAAGCCAAGATGTTTTTAACCCGACAGGTAAGTAGATCAGATTAAATGCTTCCTGAAATGTATTAGTTTGATTGTAAATTATCGATTCTCACTATCACTTGATAAGAAAATATTTTGAGAGATAGCTCTTCTGTGGATCAGCACCACCTACAGGATGGCAGCCATCTTGAACTCAAAATTTAAAATTTATATTTTGCCAGATCCCATGCTTGGCCGCTGCTGTGCTCCGCTTGAACATGGCATATGTGCAGGAAGATTTAACTTTTGATTTTTAATATTTTGCATCTGTTTTACATGCCAATGGCCATAGTTTTGGCCATTGGCATGCCTGATGCAACTAATACATGCTTTACTTTGAGTTGTCATAGGCCCTTTTTATTTTGTAGTCTGGTACATGGACAGTTCCCGCATACATTTGTAATGCAGACACGGCTCCTACATGGATGCCTGTCTGCTTCCTGGATCGGTAAATCACCTCATTTACATGTTTTTCAGCAGCAAATGAGGTGATTTACATTCCACGATTGCCTCCATGGTTGAAAAGTGCTGGTAGGCTCATGCACTCCCCCAGCACTGTTTCCTGGATCGCACAGCCTCGAAACTGTGCTTGAGCCATACCACTATGCTTACACAGAGATTAGCTCAGTGTAAGCATTATTGAATTACCCTCTGTAATAATAGTAATATGATGAATCACTAACTAGTAATTCACCATTAACAAATGTGAAATGTTTTTTTGAAAAACAAAAGGCTGAAGGTTATTGAAAACAAGAATTAATGGTGAATTACTAGTTAGTGATTCATCATATTACTGTTATTATAGTTTCTTTTTACTGAAAACTATTTTATGACATTTTCATGATTATTTTTTGTAACCATTCAGTATTTGTATATATTTTAGATTTTTTTAACATTGTTGGAGATGGGTTTATCGTTGTGTAATAATAAGATGGAAGTTCAATTAATTAATTAATTGGGTGGGCACAAATTAGGTGTTTTTGGTTATTGCAAGTGTTTCTGATGAAGTCTTTCTGACAAAAGTGATGATTAAACTGTTTTAGATGTTAATATTGTGTTTTTTTTCCTTCTGATTTTGTCCTGAGTTAGTAGTCGTGGTGGTTTTCTACTTTATTTGGTGGTTCTGTTATCACCGGTCACTTTGGGAGAGTTTTTAATGTTGCCTTTGATGCCCTGTGGACTGGGGAGCAGGTTTTTGCTGGCATCCCTTATGAAGGGTGACTGAATATCTTCTTTATCTTTATGTCTTTGCCTTTCAACCTGATATAGTTTCTTTGCGCCATCTACTGACTTACTTTCCAGCAGCTGGTGTAGTGCCTCTGATGCCTTGCTCTTGGCTATTGCAACTCCTTTCTTAGCTTCTTTGTTAGCCAACCATTTAGCCTGGTCCATCTTTTCTATCTGCCACTTGTCCTGCACACCTTCTTTCTTATGATGATTACACGGATTTCTGCATCCCACCACCAGCTTTCCTTATGTAGCATATTTCCATACCTGGCTCAGTCACATATCTGTTCTATAGGCCTCACACATGCTGTTTTGAGGTACTGCCATTCTTTTCAACTCCACCTACTTCCTCTTCTTCTTGAGTAATTCCTTAAACTGTGGTGCTCTCTCCAGTCAACTTGCAGGTCTTCATCCAGGTCTGTGTTGATCTTAAAACCTTCTCCGGCCATTGCTTGCTGCTGATTGTGGCAAGCAGTGGTTTATGCTGTGAACTGACTGTTTCACTGAGGATGCCTTTACAATGCCTGATTCTACCCCTGTGCCCTTTCTTTAGGAGGAAGTGTACCTGAATTGCATGTTGCCCGGTCTTGTATATGATCTTGTGATTGTCTGTCTTTCTGAACCATGTGTTGGCTACTGTCGAGCCGTTTGCCAGGGAGAAGTGTAGAATGGCCTCTCCTTCATTACTCCTGTTGCCCCACCCATGTGGACCCAAGCAGTCCTTATATCCTGTTCTGTCAATTCCAATATGTGCATTCGCATCACCATTATTAACACCAATTCCTGTTGTTCCGCTTTATTTTATTTATTTATTTATTTATTTACCTATTTATTTTTGATGACAGGAAACCTCCCTGCTTATAACATGGGATAATATGTTATGTATCTTTCCGAGAGAGAAACCAAGATATTTGCCTGCCATTCCGAACAGGGCTGGGACACTGTATCCAATTCTGAAAGATGTGTGAAGTATACTTCACAGTCCTAACCTCATTTAACAAGACAAGGATCCACAGTGGAACTCATTAAGACTGCCAGCAGATTATTTTTTTCATTTGTGAACAAGACCCTGTAATACTTAAACTGCTTCATCTGAGATGCTGCTCCATCCTGACCTGGGGTAACAGTATGTTCTTTTCTGGGAGATATCCATGACCTCTGATTTAGTGGTTCATATTAAAATCTCAGCTACTTCTCACTCATCAGTGCATCAGTCCAGTTCGTTCTACTGACCAAGGTCATTTCAAGGCAAAAAGATTATTTTAACAATAACAGTATTAATTGTCCAAACAAATCCAGTCATCAAGACAGATGTTGAAGAAACCCCAAAATAAGTCATTTTGTGAAGATCAACAGTGATTCAAAGATGATATGAAGTATGTGAATCCCTGCATGAAATCTTTTGTGTTATCAGAAGGATGGTAAATTAGATACCTTTTACAATTTGCTCATTCTCACATGATACATTCAAAGATGCTTGATAGTCTTGTAAGGAGCTTATACCCAACGTGGACATATGTGACTTCATAGAGAGAATGTGCAGATAATGTGAAGACAGTCATCATTTCTCTGCAGGTACTGAATGTTACAAAGTGTCAGTTCTGGAATCACCCAGTATTGTATCACCACCAGAAGATATTTTGGATTTTGCAAAACACATGTAGACATTACTTTCAAGTTGTCACAACTCACTAACATCCTTGCAAAGATTAACATGCAGATCCCTCTTTACCTATGATGGAATCAGCACTGTTTCACATTTCCAGTAGGTACCCTGGTATAACATTTTAATGTAGTTTTCATTCATTTTTATTAAAGAAAAATATTATAAGATATAGAAACAACTTAAGCGTCATATTGTGTCCAGTATGTTCTGTCGTACTAAAATAATCCCTGTTCCATTATTTTAACAGTGTCACCTTTATAGGAGGTATCACCACTATCCAGGTATCAGCTTTAGACCTCTCTAACAACCAATAATGTGTTTCTGGTATGTCTCTACATACCCTTGGTACCTTACTTGCTTGAATTGACTATAGTAGTATAGCAGGATAAATCCCATTTTGGTTTCCATTTCATTTATCAATAAAAATATACCCATAGAATTACAATCCTGTGCTGATCTGCTTTCTAGTAAATTTTCAGGTCTGTTATTCCAGGTTCTCCATATTTTTAAGTAAAACAAATATATTTCATATCTCCCTTGGTTTGGCTTGTTTCCATACAAATACTCTTTAAATATGGACATTACATTTCTCAAATCTCTAAAAAAGGACTTGTCTGCATTGAGTGGGATTGCTTGAAAACAATAAACTGCTAATGGTAAAACAAGCATTTGTATAGCCTGGATTCTCTGATCCATCTCCAGTTTCAGCAATTTTTATCTTTAACGATCCTTAGCAATTATCTCTTAATTTCCCCTAGGCAATGTTTTACTACTTCTACAAAGGTTAGGGTCAAACAGATCTTACTTATTTTACAGGTTTAATTTGCCATAGCCCTTGATATCTTTTGTTTAATACTTGGTAAGAAACCGCATTTATTAGAACAGCTGGTACCTTTTCTGTACTGATCTTGCACTACAAGCATTTCAGAAAATTCCCCAAAAGATTAAGTAGACCCTTTTTTTGTGTTTCTGGATCAATCAAATATACTAATAAATGATCTGCATATAGCTGTTATAAGGAAGCCTTTTTTAATTGCACAACTTACATCTAAAGTTAGTGTATCCAGGTCTAAGGATATAATCATTCCACTGTACTCAGCACTGATTAGGCCATTAATTGATTAAAATGCCCTTTTGGTATGTATCTGTCCAAACATTCATCACAAATGGAACAATCACAGCACTTTATAACTAAAAAATCAAATGCCTAAATTGTAAACACTATACAGCCTTTCTCAGAGCTTTGTCCTTCTTCTCATTCTCGTACAGATTACTGTGAGGTGACCTCTGTGTCATGTACAGAACTTCAGCAGACTCTATTCATTCAGACCTATTACACATTCTAAAGTCCAATTATATAATAAACGACCTGTCAAGGAATCTCAGTGTATTTTGCAAAATAAATATGACATTCTGGAGGCATAGATTTGTATCATAGATATAAAAGTCTTTCACTCCACTCCACATAAAGCAAAGTAATTCTTCCTCTGTTCATATGTAATTTTGATGAATGAATGAATGAATGAATGAATGAATGAATGAATGAGTAGCCACAAGTTCCCGGTTTTAAACCCCTGTCCGTTATGGATAGTGTAAACATTTAAATGTACCAACTATTATGTTGTCATCATTCTACTTTACCTATTGCCACTCTACAGTGCAAAATGTTCAACACTAGGTCATCATTAGATGGAAGGCTGGGCAAACCCCATTCTTACCATTTTACACCTATTCTCAACTTTTTTTTTTTCTTGCAATCATTTCTCTTCTCTTTCTCCCCAAACAAATAGCTGTCTAGCTACCTGTCTCTAGATTTCGCATGTATATTCCTTTCCATATTGAATAAAATCTGAATAATTAACATACCAGTTTCCAGCCTGCATACTGATGATCCCAAACACTAGCTCATTTCTGCTGCAGGGCAGTTACTTCATGGTTCGATCATCTTTAATTCCTTTAAATAGTATCTTCATGTGAGTTCCCAACTTCCAGTCTGAATACAGTTATTACTATATGTTTTCTAAACCAGGCATTTCCTCTGTTTTAGCCTTTATTACTTGTAGCTGCTATATTACTTCTTTGGCTAGTGCTGTTATAAATCAGCCCTGTGAAAGTGAAGAGTACTCCTTGGTCTTCCCCCAAATGGCCCATTCTCCAAGAGTTCTTCTTTTTTCTTTTAGTACAGCACAATAATCTGGGTTTCTATCAAATGATCAAATGGACAGATTGTTGAAAGTCATATGATTGAAATTTCAGTCCATTCAACTGTTCTGACTGATATCGTTTTACAGTAGGGATCAGGAAATTTGCCATTTTCCCCACTGTAGTGCAATCACAGAGTTGGTATAAATAATTAGCAGGGGGTGTGTGGGGAACAGGAGGGCTTACTCCCTGCAAAAGCATTGTTTTCTGTTGTATGTGAGTGTTGATTTTGTTTGGATTTTTTCGATAGACTTATTTTTCAATCAGCAATCTATCCATTTGATGATCCCAATAATCTAACTCCTATCTCTGCCCCTAAGTTCTCTTTTTCTTCTTGAAACATGCTGTAAAAATACCAGCCTACAGAATCAAGCAGCCTCGTTAACTCACCAACCTTCCAGCTATACTTTATTTTCCTTAGATTCCATGTATCGTACTTCTCAACCTCAGTGAAAAATAATGGGAGGATAAAGGCCCAAAAATATGAAAAGTGCTCTTTTAAACTTATATGGCATGGTGGTGCAGTTGTTAGCATTGCTGCCTCACAGCAAAAGGTTCTCTGGTTCGATCCTCGGCTGGGGTGCTTTCTGTGCAGAGTCTGCATGTCCTCCCTGTGGTTGCGTGGATTTCCTCTGGGTGCTCTAGTTTCCTCCCACATCCCAAAGACATGCTGTAGGTGGATTGGACACTCTAAATTGGCCCTAGATGTGACTGCGTGTGTGTGCCTTCTGTGGAAGGTTGGGCGTTGGGCTGGCAACTCGACACCGTAAAACTCCACTGCCAATCATGAGCGGACATGTGATCCGCTGTGGCGACCCCTAACTGGGAAAAGCCGAAAGAAGAAGTTATTTTAAACTTTTAAACTTAGAAAGTTGATAGAATAACAACTTTTGCTTTAAGATGAATTTTCTGAAGGGTATGAAGCCTGAAAACTCAAATTTATATCTGGAGCATTTCTCCCCGGGCCTCCGCTGAAAACAGGCTCTGTGAAACCTAGTCGGACTTTCCCGGTCAACAAATGATAAATAAAATAAAATAAAAAATAAAATATATCATTATCTTTAATGATTTGCCACACATCCAAATAAGGGCCCAAGTCAACTAATTATCCACTGCTAGGCTTTCCTACATATATCATTCCTTTTCTAGTATCATGTCACTAACATTTTTGCTTGAGTTTTATATCTTATAATAAAGTGATATGAGCCAGTAGTTTCCACACATTGCTAGGCCCTCCCAACTTTATGTAATAGAATCATTTTGGTTCTTTGCATTGATGGAGATACTTCCCCTTATATCACTGATTCTTTTGTATTCTCTGTTAAGTACTGAACATGTTTTTCCTCTCTCCATTTTAAAATGCAGTGGAGAAGTTAGCCAGGTTTGCCATTTTCTCATGTTTCATCCTGCAAACTGCCTTACAGCTTTCCTCCTTCAACATTTCCCTATCCTCTCGTCCCTCTCTTTTGACATCAAAATACATTTTTGTTCCCATAATAGTCATCACCAATATTGTATCCTTCTGGATTATAACTTCCTGTTCAGGTCTCCACAAATATATTTAAGTCTCTAATGAACTGCAGCATCCTGTCTGCTCACTGTGCCTTCTTTTTTTCGTAATTTATTTTTTCCCCTCCCTTTTTTTCCATAAACTTGCCAAATTAGTTGCCATTTCTCTCCAAGTCCTAAAGAAATATTTCTAATATAAACATTCTATTTGTTTAGATAATAACACTTTTTTTTCTGGTTTCCAAGAATAAATCTTCCTTCTTGAATTACTCCTTGCCTTGGTGCTCTATTCTCTCCCTATCTGCATGCTTTGTATTGTATGAATCATTTGACTGCTATTATATTGCAATTAATTTTGCTCTTTAAGCCATCCTCCAACCATTTTTAAAAGTTACATTTTAACACCCCTATTTTACTGATAAAGTAAATTAGCACATTTAAAAGTATCACATTCCATTTTTCACTAAATATAGGACTCATGTTGATATATCAACATCACTCATAGTGAATGTAGGTAGAAAAAAAAATGCCCAAAACAACTTTCAATAAAGCACAGAGGTATTTTTTTTACAGAAGGGCATGTTCCCCAGCACATTCCCATGTGAGGGAACAGGAGGGCCAGGCCAGTCAGACCAAGGATGAATTTATAAATACATTTCTTATTCTCCAGGTCCTATTTGATGCAAGATAGTATATCATGATTCTTTAGCAGAGGGGAAGTCTCTTCCAGAGTTGATGGAGTCTCTGAATAATAAATCTATCCCTCCACCTCATTTTATTGATTTGCTGAAACAGGTTTAGATCCCTTGTTTTGATATTTGTGAGAGTCTATGAATTGTTAAGGTACATGAGATTCCGGACTACTAGCTCCATAACTGTTTGGAGGGCAAGGCATAGGTCTCCTCTGAGGAGCCTAGAAGACACAGAAAAGAGAGATGGTGTTTCTTTTTCTGGTAACTTGGGGACTGTAAGCCAGTGATCCTCTTAGTTAGGAACCTTTTGGAGTCTTTCATCTGTTTGACATGTCTCGTGAGATACAGTCCAAAGGGGGCATTTTAGACTATAGTTGGTCTGGTTAGTGTTGACGACAAGGGGACAATAACCTCTTTAGATCTGGATGACATTCCCTTACTGATCAGTTGCACCAATTAAAATGATTTCCTGACAAATATTGCTACATGGTGATCAAAGGACAGAGAATTATGAACCTAAGTTCCCAAGTTGCTAACTACATTTTCATTTTAAAATAACTTATTGTCAATACTGTATGCTGGAGCATGGGATGTATGATGAATGTGACAATGTTTCATTTTTAGCATTTAATTTATGGCAAATTTTAACACACCAGGCATTTATATGTGTAATTTCCTGATGGAGGCTTTCTTTTCAGAGAGAGATTTGATAATATCTCCCAGTTTGCATCTGGAAAACTGGTTAGTCATATATTGTGGTTTTTAGTCTGTAGGTCAGAGAAGTAAATGGCAAACAACTGCAGTCTCAGCACTGAGCCCTGCAAGATACCACTGCTCCTCTTCATGCCCTCGGATGCTGCCTCTGCTACTAGCACCATGTGGGTTCTGTCTTTTGGCCAATTTTCTATCAATATTATCATATAAGGCTCTATTTATAATGCATTTACTTTATTCATTATGCTAGCACTGGAGTGGGTGATGTTAAGTGACTCTGTCAAATAAAGGTAGGCTGTGTGTACAATGTGACTACTATCAATAGCTTATGTTATCTTTTAAAGAAGTTTATTAGGTTCATTAGACAAGATCTGCTGTTAACAAAACAAAATTGCTTCAGATCTAGCCTAATGAGATTTTAATATTTATGTTACTGAAGTCTGTATAATGTGTCTGTGGCCTTAAAAATGAAAATCATTCACCTGATGGGCCTATAGTTTTTGGGATCAGTAGTAGGGTCACCATTATGGACTGGTACCATTAGTACTGCATGCAATACTTCTTGGACTAAGCTTGCAGCCAATTCATTTCTACATATATAGATACACACACACACACACACACACACACACACACACACACACACACACACACACACACACACACACACACACACACACCAATATCTATCTTTTGATGTGTTTATCTAACTGTAGGGGCTAGTGACCTTGTCATTAGGCTGATAGCTGCCTAGTCAACTACAACTGGTTGACTAGGCATATGATCAACAGGTGTACAAGATCACACAGATCCAAAGGCTAGGAAATTTACCCTTACCCTGCATTTGTGCAATCTCAGAGTTAGCATATTTAATTAACTGGTGGGTGTGAGAATGCAACCTGCCCCATGTGGGTGCATTGATTTTTTTTAAGTTAAAATGTTCATGTCTATGGGTCTAATGGGGGGTATCAAATTTGTATGTATCTTTGGTAATCAGTACCACTGTTCAAGCCATAACTAATTTAAGGCTGTATTAATCTAAAACTGACTTTCAATAATGCTACTGATGTTTAGAATGTAATACCAATATTGTTATAAAAGAAGCCAACATAGGTGGTTCAGTAATTGCTTTAAATATTAAAGATTATTTGGTATTGATGAATGAGTTTCTGTCTGGCGAAATTGAAATTAGAAATGATGGATGCAAAGAAATATATTTCTGCAGTTAACATGATAATTTATGAAATGCAGTTGACTGATGATACCTCCATTGATTTATTTAATTATTTAACTGTGCCTTGTCATATTATTCTGACCTTTTACAGATTATTGAAGATGCATAAAAATTTGACCCCTCCACCATGAGACCTATATTCTTGGGAAAGGGGTGGGTAACTGAACCAATTTCTCTCTATTTACAATGAATATTGGGAAGTATGGTCAATAACATTAAGAGTTATGCCAGGGATACAGGTGATTTTTAACAAAGCTCTATGAATGGTATGAGCAGAATGCTGAGCTTGATTTTTTTTTGTTAGTAACCCTGGACGTAAACTCTTTGTGTGCAGTTATTCCAAATGATTATGGGTTAGATGTCATATACAGTTTGCTGCAGCAAAATTCAGGTATGGATAATAGAAGCATAAATAACACGATTCAACTGTTAGAAACAGTGTTAATGATCAATAGTTTTATTTGTGATGGCCAACTATACTATCAAAAATCAGGAGTAGCAATGGGAACTGCGATAGCTAACTACTATGTGAACACAGTATTAGATCAATGGGAGGAGCAATTTGAATATAATGTTTATGCTGAACATCATTTGAAATTGCTTTTCTATACTCGCTTTGCTGATGATGTGTTTTTAATAAGGAAAGGCAATGAAAATGAATTAACTAGATTTGCTGATTATTTGAATGAATCTTCTAGTTTTTTAAAATTTAAATTGAACTTTTCCTCAGATAAGATTGGATTTTTGGATGCACAAATAATAAACAGTAAAGGAAAGATTAAGACTAGTATCTATAGGAAAAAGTGCATGCAAACCATTATACCCACAGGAACAGCATGCATGTTTTTGGGGGATAACAAATATTCAACTACTTAGAGTGAATAGGTTGAATACAGAACAAGATGAGTGCAGTAAACAAATGATGAAGAAGGTTCTGGAATTTATAGATAGAGGATGTGATGAATTTGAGCTGTATAAAACTAGGGACAGGGTAATTCAGGAAAGGGAAATGGTGCTTGGCTATAGTTTCATAAAAAGACACCTAATGATAATATTCAAGAAGCAGTAACACAAAATAATGTTAGATATGTTACTACATACAATATTATGACTCCCGATGTTAGAAATATTATAACAAAAAATTGGCATATCTTGAGGGTTATGCCTGAGCATGAGCATATTACTGATGTTAGATCAAGATTTGTGTACAGGAACTGCAGTAATCTCAAACAGAGATTATGTTACTGGGAGATGAAACAGGGTAATAATAATAATAATAATAATAAAGGGCACGTGAATAGGAAACCAGGCAGTTTTCCATGTTTTAATTGCAATTGTAAGCATATTTTCATTGGTGCTAATAAATGTATTCATTCAGAGACAAGGAGAGAATATACGTTCACTGTTATGTGAAATGTAATACTACCAATATTGTTTATCTTGTGACATGTATTAAAATGTCCAGTATTTTATGTAGGATTGAAAGACTGAATAATTGAGCATCGGTCTGAAATATGAAGAAATATTTCAGCAAACGCTTTAGCTGTTCACATATCTGAATATTGCCTTGGTCATGATTTTAGGTTTAGGGCAATTAACATTGTCATTAAAAGTTTAAGAGGGGGGAATTTAAATAATATGCTGGAGGTTAGAGAATATAATTGGATTTTAAGACTAGAAGCTGACAAATATCCAGGGATTAATATGAATGTTAGTTTGAAACAAGTTTTAATGAAAAAAGAAATCCAATGTAAATTGAAAAGTTTTTATGAATTTTTTATGAATGATTATATTTTATTATATAACATATAGTTTATATATATATATATATATATATATATATATATATATATATATATATATATATATATATATACACACACACACACACACATGCATTTGTCATTATTTGGATGGCAGGTTGTATATTTCATTGATTTGGTTTTATGAGTGGAGGGTTGTGTCATATGATCTTATAATGGTTTTTACTTAAATGAAGAATTATTGACCAATTGTTTAAATTACATTAAGGTAAGGCTATTCCTGAAAGCTTTGCTGTTTTGTGAATAAGAGTTATCGTGGTTTTAATGGTTAATGTTTCTTTGCTTTGATTTGCTTTGGTGTTTTCACTGCTGGTTTACAGCTGTTTCAGTCTTTCTTTGCTTGTTGGTTACACTATGCCAATCACCGTCTTCAGGAACATAGTTGGCCATTCATTTCTCTTTGTCACTCAGGAATCTTTTATCAGACATTTAAAAAAACTCCTATTTTTGTTTCAGTCACATATTCTTGCACATTGCTTATGCCTAGGATTTGACGCATAGAATTGATCTTCTAGGCTGTCAAAGTCTTCCCTCTGCTATTATCCTATTTGTTCATATTTCTGAATTAACTCCTTTCCCTTCTGTAAATCACTGGACAGTGCCCATTTTTTCTTCTTGTAGTCTCTGCCTTGTTACTAACAAAAGTTTATTACCATAATGATTATGGTTTTGGGTCTATATTAAAAGACAGAAGAGGTGTTTCATCAAACACCTCTTGGTCGACACATAAAGAATGAATACACTAAAGCGTGAATGCTCAAAACAGCGATTTCTTCCCCTGAGAAAGAAATCGCTTGGCCATCCTGGTGTGTTTGCCCCTTTCCTCACTGTAGTGCGATCTCGGAGTTGGTATATTTAGTTGGGGGGGTGTGGGGGTTGAAGCTTTAGTGCATTCACTCTTTATGTGTTGACCAAGAGGTGTTTGATGAAAGACCTCTTCGGTCTTTTAATATAGACCCAAGGTTTCTACCTTATAGACACAATGTACAAGGTTCGATTCTGACCTCGGATTATTGGCTAGGCTTAAAATGGTCTTTCAGGGCAGTTAGTCTAGTATGAACTTATACCAACAGTTTTTGTTTCGACACCTGAGATATTTAAAGGTTAGGTTTAAAATGGCCCTTCAGGGCAGTTAGTCTAGTATGAACTTATGCAAACATTTTTGTTTCAAGCACCTGAGATATTTAAATGTGATAACTCATTTTGCCATACAGTTTATTTGAAACAAAAATGTACTTCTGCTTTTTTCAATGTTGGTTTAAAATATTTTGCTTATTCTTTCACCCACCAAGCATTTTCTTTGTTTCCTCATTTTGTTCCTGCACCTAATAAAACTGAGGAGTATCATGAGCTACTCTGACTGCAGACATTTCTGGGATTACATCGAATTATCTTATCCTGGCTTAGTCTTTCCCAGATATGCTAATGAACATGATATTTAAACACATCATCCCACCCCCTCCTTCTTTTTGGAAATTGTGACTACCATCTCAATTTATCTTAATGCAGGTAGTGTCCTTGTCTTCCACATTATATTAAAGAACATGTCAACCACAATGTGCAAACTATATCCAGCATCTTCAGCATTTCCAACAAGAGGTCATGCAGTCCCACAGTCCTGCCATCATGAAATTGTTTATTTCCCACAGTGTTCCTATCTGCAGAACTCCTACCAATTGCTGCTGGCACTACCTCCTTAAAACAGGACATGACAGCAAAGTTAAAGAGTACATCAAAATGCTCTTTCTTTCTCCTGACAGTTTCACCAGTCAAAGTCAATGCTTCCCTTGTTGTAGACAGCCTGGACAATGTTACACTTATCTCTTAAGTTACCAGATGATTTTGAAAGAACATCTTTCAGGCCACCTGAAATTCAGTCTTTATAGCCTTAGTTTGGTCTGCATTTTTGGCCTGTAAGTATGTAATGGTCAGATAAAGATATCCTCCCTGTTCTAAGGTTGCATAGCAAGCGTCTTTTTTAACTTTACAGCTTCACTCACCAGTGGAACTTATCAGTGGCTACTAGAATCAGCAACATGACACGGGTCATTGACCTTTTGTCCATAGTCCTTGCTGCTCAATTAGCTACTGATGTCTTGAGTGGGATTCTTTCAGATTCCATGCCCTCATCTTCTCCTCCATACAGGGGATACTCTCTACTTGGAGTGGAAGCTGAACAAGCAAACAATATGTTTGTTTTGGAGGAAATATGTACTAAGTGAAAAACTGTTGCATTTGGCCAAATTCCCCTTTCTCCGATGTTCATTGTTGTTGGAATTATTATGTGTAGTGTAAAATGTTACCAATCTTGGTTGAGGGGCTTGCCAATCATGTTCAGTACTCTGCTGCCTGAGTATCATGGAGAACATGTAATGTGTCAGTGGATAGTTCCTGAAGATTCAAATTAGTATATATACATACACACACACACACACACACACACACACACACACACACACACACACACACACACATATATAAATATATATATATATATATATATATATATATATATATATATATATATATATATATAGGTTCATAGGTAGGTACTAGACTATTGGCCCTGGGGCCTATATAAGCCTAGGCAAAAAAGTTCCCAGGCTTTTGTCACCCAAGAAAGTAATTTTCCTGCGCCCTTGTCTAGCAGATTCACAGAAGTGATCCCCAGGGTGAATTTCCTATTTCCCATCCAATTGTCAAGATTTTTCTTAAAGAGGGCTAATGAGGAGCTTTGCTTGACATGAATGGATAGTCTGTTCCAGACCATGAGAAGTCTCTGGGACAGGAATCTATCCCTCCAGCATGTTCTGTTTATTGTGGTGGCAGGTTTAGGTCTCTAGAGCATGTGGCTCGGAGAGATTAGGGTTTCTTTAAGTGTAGCATGTCCAACAGATCTGAGTTTGACATGGCTTTGTATGTTAGGCAGAGGTCGCCTCTGAACAAGCAATAAGCGATAGAGTAGAACTGGAGTTTTTTGAGACAGTCTGCGTATGGCATTGCTGGTAATCCTCTTAGTGAGGTATTTCTATGGCCTTTCTAGTTGTTGTAGATGTCTTGAGAGGAACATGCCAAATGGGGCGTCATACACTATAATGGGTCTGATGATGGATGAGTAGAGAGAAACAATGACCTCTTTTTTTCTGGAGGTGAACCCCTTTGTGATGAGGTGTGCCATGTAGAAGGATTTCCTGACTACTGTGGTGATGTGATTATTAAAGGAGAGACTACTGTCCACCTGTGTCCCAAGGTCTCTTATCACATTTTTGGTGCTTAGTAGGCTACCACCTATGTGGTAGTTCATGGGTACAGTGTTTTTCCCAAACGAGATGACAATGCACTTAATGAAATTGAGCTTGAAGCCATGACTTTGACACAAAGCATCAGTCTCAATGAGGCCCCTTTGTAGAATGTCCACATCATTAGGTGATTCTATTATGGCATCTAGTTTGCAGTCATCTGCAAACTTTGTTAGCCAAAGACCTGCTGTATTAGCCTGGACTTCTGAGAGGTAGATGCCAAACAGGAGAGGACCTAGGACTGAGCCTTGTGGTACTCCACTTGTCACTAGTCTGAAGTTGGATTTGAAGTTGGGTATTTTCACTGTGTGGGTTCTGTCAGTGAGCCAGGAGGCCACCCATCTTGTGACATAGGGATTTATGCCCAGTCTAGTGAGTTTAACTATAGTTCCAGAATGGGGGATGGTGTCCAAAGCCTCGGCGAGGTCAAGATAGGGTGTGTGCTCCACCTTACCCTCATCCACGGCTCTGTTGAATGCTTCAAAGAAGTCAATCAGGTGTAGGAGACATGACCTACCTTTTACAAACCCAAACTGAGTGGGGTCCAGAGTTTGGAGGTTACCTCTGTCCTGTCCTTGTTTATAAGCTCCAAGACGATACATTCCATGGCCTTGCAGACCAGGCTCATCAGGCTAATGGGGTGGTAGTTCCCAGGGTCTGTGTTGGCGCCCCCTTTGTGGAGTGGGATAACCGTTGTTGTGCACCATTCAGTAGGCACAAAGCCTGAAGTGAGGCTATGATTGAACATGGTACTTAGGTGGGGTGCCAGATTGTTCTGTAGTTCATGCAGAACGCAGCCTGGAATTTTGTCAGGTCTCATGGATGGTGTGTTCTTGGCTTTGGAGAGTGCCGTCTTTATTTGTGCAGCCATGATTACAGGGGCTTTCCATTCTTCTGGTATAGTGATGGGCCCTTTGGGAGGTGGGGGGGGGTGAAGTTTGCACTGAACCTATCTGCCAGGATGTTGGCAATATCAGTTGGTTCTGTATCTCTAGTGTCATTGTGCTGTAGCTCAGAGCAGATCTGAGTGTCACCATTGAGATTCTTGACATAGCTGTAGAATGCTTTGTGGTTGTCTTTAGAATCAGTGGTGATTTTATTTTCGTAACTAAGTTTGGAGGATTTTAAGAGGGATCTCAGCTTCTTACTGAGGCTGACCAGGGAGTTCCTGCAATCAGGGGATTTTATTCTTTTTTACAACAGTTTCTTTCTTCTGTTGTAGAGTTTGTTTGTGGCAGGGGACCACCAGATTGGCCTCCTTTTTTTTGGAGGATAGCATCTTGGTTCTGTTGAGGATGGCATGATCCATGCACTCGTGTTATGTGTTTATACATACCATATGTATAGGATTCAGCAGTCGTATCTCTATTTTCTGTCTATATGGATGTCATTAAGCTTGACACTTCTGTCTTAAGAAGCATGAAGTTGGCTTTGGAGAAGTTTTTTATGGTGGTTTCCTTAATGGGGGGTGGGGGCAGGATATTGATGTCTAGGGTGATTAGCTTGTGGTCAGATCTGACCAGTGAGGAGTCGACCTCTGGCCTGGAACATGGGTTGCCCATATTGGTAATGACCAGGTCCAGGATATTGCTGCCCCTGGTGGGGGTATGGACAATCTGATCCAGGATGTTGGAATTTATGAATTCCAGGAACCATTGAGCAAAGGCGTTAGTACACGAGTAGTTTTCCCAGTTGATGGTGGGATAGTTAAAATCGCCCATTATTAGCGTATTGGGCTGTACCTTAATATTACCCAGCATATCTAGAAATGTGGAGTGGGCATCCTGGGGCATATATATACAGAGAAAGCATACTAACATCTGTATAGAAACTTTCAATGACACTTGAGATAATGGCAAAGTAGTCTCCACCTTATTTCCAGACATGTTTAAAGCCTTCAACACAGTTTATCACAGCACATTTCTGCTTCAACTGTCCTTATTAAGCTTCTTTTGGCCCACCCTTATATAGTTAAAAAGGTACCTAACAAATAGGTATCAGTCAGTAAAATGGCATTCCAAACTCTCTTCATACCTCCCAGTCACCACCACTGTGCCACATGGCTCTATCCTTTGTCCCCTCCTGTTTAATATTCTCACCAGCACCCTCCACACATCCACACAACAGGCATCCCTAATACACTATGCATATGACTCCACACACATTTGCACATCTGACAACATGGCTCATCTCCAAAAAAATTACTCAGGAAATTTTAACAGCCATTGAAACATGACTTTGTAACTCACAACTCATGCTCAACTCCCAAAAAAACTAAAGTACTACTTTTTTCCCAAATCCGTCTCTCATGAACAAAACTAAATTTAAAGTCCTCTCTCTTGATAATAAAACCATTGAAGTCACTTCACTTAGTAAATTATTAGGGATGATAGTAGATGATAATCTTAAATTTGACCTGCATATACAACATTGTTTAAGTAAAACTCAGTAAAAACTTGGGATGCTTTATAGAGCCAACGACTTTTTCACTGACACAAGTAAAGCTACACTTGCCAATAATTATCTCCTCCCCACACTTCTTTATGGTGCTCCTATCTTTACTAACCTCCAGGCATCACAAAAATCAAAACTCGATCAATACTATAATACAGTTGCTAAATTGGTTGCAAATTGGTTAGAACTGCCAAATTAACTAACATATGCACAGCTACTTGCCACCTATAAAATTATCCACCATCCATCTGCTTGCCCAGTGTAAATAACATTCTACGTAGCTGTGTTCCCAGTTGGTATTTATGATACAATGGCCAAAATCTCCTGTCTATCCACAAACCTATCAAGTCTGCTGGGCACTGTCTACCCTCGTACCATGTTGCTAAGGCCTGGAACTCCTTATCTCTATCCACCAGGTCAATACCCTCCATCCCATCCTTCAAAACCATTCTGAATATCACACTCAGGCATTACCAATACACTTAGCAAACTGCATGCAAACCCCTTTGCTGTAAGGTGGGTTCCCAACTGGCTCACAAACCAGTCACACACTATCAAAGTGGGTGATCAACCAGTAGATCTGTCACCAGTGGGGTGCCACAAGGGTCAGAGCTGGGCCCCCTACTGTTTGCTATATACTTCTCAGAAGTTCAGGACAAAACTAAGGGGGTGTGGATGACAGTTTGCAAATGACTGCAAAATGAGTGCAATTACTGAAACTCCAAATGATGTCAGTGTACTTCAGGAGGATCTTACGCAGAGCAGTGACTGGTGTCTTACTCAAAATGAATGCAAAGAAATGCATTATCATTCTCTGTGGTAGACACAATGTCTATTCATGCTATCAAATTAACAACAATGCCCTTTGTACCTACTAAGTGTAAGAGATCTGGGATCACTAGTAGACTGTGACCTTAACTTTGACCACCATGTATCTACTGCAGTAAGGAAGGCATTCTATGTAGCACACTTGATTAGCAAAGGCATCACCTCTAGAGCAAAGGAGGTTTTAAACCCTCTATACTCATCACTGAGCAGGCCCATAATTGAGAATAATACCCCTTTTGACATGTACCATATAAAGCACCTGCAGGTATTGGACAGACATCAGAGGTTTCTAACAAAGAAGATCAAAAGATTCCAGCATGTGCCTTACACAGATAGACTAAAGTCCCTGTCACTATACTCTGCATAGTATACATTTTTA
>NC_056737.1:953123801-953128801 GCF_019279795.1 Protopterus annectens
ATCACACTGTATGCAACAGCCGCTGTTCTGGCCAGAAAGAAAATAAACAGCCTTTGCAGGTCTGGAACCCAGGACCCTGTACACTATAGTCACTGTAGTTAACCACTAAGCCATCACAGCACTACATAAGATTGAGGTATCACCAAACAGATCCTCACTATAGGCAAATCAAACTGAACACATGAAAGGAATCTATATACCATTTTATGTTGTATAACCTACTACATAACATAAATATGTGAACTGGAGTACTGCATTAAGCCCAGATGTAAGGTGTCATTTTAATAAAGTGTTGAAATTCCCCAATAAACACAAGGACCCATACAGTGTACATACACATGAATCATTGATAGCAAACACATATATAACATGCAATGAATAATAAATCAATGCCAAAAAGCAAATAGTATGCAAATTAAAAAGTAAGCAATGCTAAGCATTGCACAGCCCAGCTTACTAGGTGTAACCAATGTGTAGACCAGCTAAATCAGTTTGCCCATTGGTATACCCCTTTAAGCAATGGCAACCTCAGGTAAGCAGGTTTGCCCATAGCTTAGCATTTTCAAAACAGTTCAGTCATGACAAAGTGCAGGAAATCTGCCCTATTTAAACCCAATAGGTGGGAATACATCTCATAACTGGTTGCAGCTTCCTCCTGTAGGCACTATGACTGGTATGGGAGAGGGTGTGTGCTTTCGGGTGCAGTGCTGGGGCATCCAGGAGTACAGAGTCATGGATTCCTTGTGAAAGACCATGACCAGAGACTTCTGCAGGGCCAGTACCAGGGTTCCCAGTACAAAGCAGAAGCCTGGGAATGTCTCGCCTGTGACCTCACCAATGCCACTGGCATACCCTGAACTGGTGAGCAGGTCAGGCATCACTATGCTGACCTGAAGTGGAGAAAGGGGGATCTCTTTGATCAGTGGATCCAATAGGCTAGGAGGACAGGGGATGTCCCAGCTGTGTGTAAGTATCAGTCCACTACCTGTTTAATAATTGCCAGCTCATGTATATTATGGATAGGTATGGCTAAATATTCCTCTTATGTCTTTCATGGTGGCAGATGAGCGGGCTGTGAACCAGGAAGCCCATGCCTGTAGATTGCAGCAGTTGCTAGGTGAGGCAAGTTAGTAATACTCTTGCATGTACTGTCAAAGGAAATAAATCTAAAAGAAGTAGTAAGTTAATTGCCTGTATAAAACCTGTATTGTTTAAGGCATGTACTGCATTCACCAGAGAATATGGCAGGAAGAGTCTCATATTGGTTGTATGTAAATAAAAGTATAATAGCCTGACAATAAATGTCTAACTGCTGGACTGCATGTGTTTACTCTGGTATCATATGGTAATACAGAGTTGCACACTCTAGTATTGTTGTATTAAGCACTGTTACCCACACTGTGCTACATAAATAAAATGTGCAGGAATGTCTGTATGTGACTGTTGTAATCCCAAGATGTCATTAAGTACAACTGATAGAGACTTAGACAGGAAACAGTGAAAAGAGAGACAACGTAATCCAAATAGCACATTCAACTGAGATGTGAACTGTTGTATTTTTACCACACACAGCCATGGTTCAAATCCTGAGAATGTCAGTAGGGTGTATGCAGAATCATACCCCACAACTGTAAAGATATGTCCAAAATGTCCAGTAAATTGGCCCATATCTGCTGTCACCCACCCTGTCCCCTTGGCAAATCAGTGGGATGATCCCAGAGATTTAGGCAGCAAACAAGAAATACAACTGATTGTCAGACATCTATAAGAACAAACCTGTCACTCTAGCAACTCCCCAAAATGTTATGAGAGTAATAAGCCAAGTATGTCCCATCTCCACCCCATGTTGTCAAGCTGTGACCAGAGTGTGTGCAGTAACAGAGTGAGACGTATGTGCATAATACTAATGTGGAATCTAGTAATATGTGTGGCAACATTCAGGTAGTGCTAAGAAACATTGTCCCCACAGGTCTGTCAGATACAAAAACTGTGCCAAGAAATAAAAGATTGATATCCTATACTGGTACTGTTTACTCTGGTATTGTATGGCATTGTTAGTGTTGCAGTTGCTCTGAATAATAAGGTATTACTCATCATTGTGACCCACACTCTGCTACATAATAAAACTGTCTAGGAAATCCTGTATAAGAGTGTTGTAATTACAAGGTCAGATTGTAAAACCACAGGAGAATTATAGACAGAAATCAGACAAAAGATACACAGCAATATCTATATAACACACAACTATGATGGACATTGTTTTATTTTTAGCAGATACAGCCATGGTTTGAGTCCTGGGAATGGTAGTAAGCTGTATGGAGAATCATACCCCACAAGTGTTCCAGAATGTCCAGTTGATCGGCCTATATCTGCCGGCTGTTACCCTGTCCCCCTGGCATATCAGTGTACTAATCTCTAACATGTAGGCAGCATTTCATGTCATATAACTGACTGTCAGGCTTGTACATATTTGGAAAATGTCGATGAAAACAAACCTGTCATTGTAAAATTCACCAAAGGTTTAAAACAGCAATAGTCAAAATATGTTCCGGTTCACCTGCATGTGGTCAAGACTTGGCCAGAGTGTGTGCAATAAGAGATGGACAGGTATGTGCATTACATCAATCTGGAATCTGGGAATATGTGTAGAAACAGTTAGGTAGTGTTAACAAACAATGCCTCCACAGGTATACCAGGTAAGAGGTGTATACTGGCTGGTAAAACTCAGTTCATGTATATAGTTGTCTACATCCATACCACTGTCCAAACTAAGGCAATAGGGTAGTGTACAAATACATGTAAGGTACAGATCACAGCACGGACTAGGAAAGTAATAAGAACTACAGGAATACACAAGTTATTAATTGACATCTTTCTCCCCTCCTCACCATATCTGCAACAATAAACTAAATACATAACTCATTCGGTATGTGCTGAATTAAATCTGCTGTTGGGACATATGTCCTATTGTTTGATAAATATTTACATTTGTTTCCATGCATGTGCCATGTTGAAATACTCTCACATTGGTGGCATGCTGCCATCAATGTACCTGCATGCTGTTGTAATGGTCACTGTGGTTCCATGTATGCATGTGTTCTGTTTGCTATGCAGCTGTTAAGTATCTGGTGTTTTGGGTTAATGGGAATGTCTATGAATGCTGTTATACCTAATCCTGGAATGTGTTGACTATTACTAACCCACATATGTTGTAAAATTGAAACACCATAGCACGTTTGGGAAGGCCGGTCCCGGAAGACCCACCTGTCCCACCTCAGCTGGTCATGACACCGGGCACCAACATGTCTAGGGCCCAGCCCGGGACATCCTCGTCCGCTGGTCCTGCACCGCCTTTGGGTGGAACCACCTCTGGGGATGGGGTTCACCCCACCTGGGAGCAGGCGTGGACAGGACACTGCCACCCATCACCAGGTTTGGGGCATGGTGGGTAGTGAGCTCCACAGGGAGTTTGGAGATCTGCTACGACAGCTTAAGGGCCACGTGTCACAACTAGAGGGTTGGCCTGGTGCTCCTACTCAGCCCCCAGCACAGCCACCTTCGGGGCTATGAAGATGCAGTGGTGACTGCCCATGGGTGAGGAGCTCAGTCCCACTGTTTTCACTAGGGGGCTCATTGGCTTCGGATTTCCAAACACCCCTCCCCATCAAGGTGTTTACTCCCCATATGTATCATATACCTCCCCTGTATGCTGTCTTGTCTGTCTTGTCTGTTATCTTTCCCAACCTACCTACCCAAATATACCTACTATCCCTCCCCAACATCCTACTCTCACCTGAAAAAAAGGGCAATCTGTCCCCCCCCCAAAAAATCTCTCCCCATACATAGCTATTCATTTCGCACACATGTCCACTGGACACGTAATCTGGTCTAATTGGCTTCACAACATATTTTTGTCCTCACCCCTCTCTCAGCGGTTTGAGTGTCCAAATCTATCTCAAATTCAGTGTATATGCACAACTGTTGCTGTAGAAGAAATGGGCAGCTATGGACCTTCCCTACACCTGTCCTGCACATCCCTAGCTATTTTTCCGACTGTCTTTCCCTCTTTATGCCCCTTTTTCACCACTTTCCAATCAACCCTTTTTCCTTTCTTTTAAAGAAATTAGCAGGGCGTAACGGGAGTAAGCACGTTTAAGCAGCAGTAAGCGGGTTTAAGCTTGTTTGCATGGGGGTAAGCAATGCCTACACAGGTTAAGCAACTGAGAAGCTAAATCAGTATAAGAAACTGCAACCCGAAGTTAGCAGTGCTTACTTTTGCGCAAACCTGCACAAACCCACTTACAACTGCTTAAAATGCCTTAATCACTCTGAATCCAATGGCCCTTGTTCTGCCCAGCAACAAAGTAAACAGCCTCTGCAAGGCTCGAACCCATGGCCCTGCACACCACAGTCAAAGTTATTTACCAGTAAGCCATGTCAGATATACATAACCCTGATGTTTTCACAAACATATCATAAAGCACAGTCATTCAACAGTACAGGAAATGCATTTATAAATGTAGATGTGTGTGTGTGTGTGTGTGTGTGTGTGTGTGTGTGTGTGTGTGTGTGTGTGTGTGTGTGTATATTTATATCTCTAAATATATATATATATATATATATATATATATATATATATATATAAATATATATATGTATATACATACATATATATATATATATATATATATATATATATATATATATATATATATATATAAGCATATATATATATATATATTTATATATATATATATATATATATATATATGTGTGTGTGTGTATATATATATATATATATATATATATATATATATATATATATATGTATGTATATACAGATATATATCTATAGATATAAAAGAGAACATGAGAAGTACATATATGACCAAAGTCACTGTTAATGGGGGTGAGGGGGCCAAAGCTAAATATGTATGTAAGTATTGATATCACCCCCTCCCCCACAGTGAAACAGATCTGCACTGCAATACAATACCAAC